>NW_004955463.1:9462199-9490628 GCF_000276665.1 Chinchilla lanigera
TTTGATTTGTTTATGTTTGTGATACTGGTATGTTGCTACTGCTCTATTTTTTTGTTTGCTTCTGTCTCATGTACTACTCTCTTTAAAATAAAAAAACCAATATTATTAGCATTTATTATTAGTGCTAGTAGTCTCCTCCTTTCTAAAGTTTTTTGTCATAAGCAGCTTCAAATTCTTTATTAAAATAGCCACTGAAATTTCTTAACTGCAACTACTTTTTATTAGTACGTTTGCAGTACATGATTGCATTTATTGTGGGCAGTTGGTACATGTACATAATGCCTCTTAATTCTTTTCTTGTCCCCTCCCTCTCCCCTTCCTTCCTGTTCCTTCCCAATCTTAGTCTCCTTCTCTTTTTCAAGATCTCTATTTCTGTTTTTTCTTTAACTACTTTTTTCATCTCTTTCCCCCTTCCTCTGCCTCCCTCCATCCCTTTTTCCCCTCCTTATTTGAGAAAGATCACCCTACCCCCTATAATCTTTTATTTTGGTCTTTATTTATATATTTGGGTTTCTAATTGCAATTATTACCAAATTCTGGGTTTTCTACCATATTCACAAAGGTATCGTAAGATAAAATATAAAAAGCATTTTCTTTCCATTGTAATCAACTTGTTAGTTCTTTAAATCCACATACACTGTGCTATTGCTTGGGTGTGCTAGAGACTCGGTCTCCATTGAGTGAACACTGTACTCTATTCAGAAGTGGGAGAATCCTTAAGTGGAGGGCCTAGTGGAAAGTAATTAAGTCACTGGAGATATTACACTTGAAAGGGGACAGTGTGGTCTCACAGAGTGCGTTAGTTCCCATTAGAATGAGCTGTTTAAAAAGACAAGTCTGACACTGAGTCTCCCTGGCTTCCTGTCTCACTAGTGCTCTGTCCTCTACACAGACTCTTGCTGCAATACCATTCTGTTGTGACACAGCCAGGGAAGCCCTCACCACAGGCTGAACAGGTGGAGCCACTCAATCTTGGACTTTCATCCTCCAAAAGTGTGAGCTCAATAAACCTCTCTTTCATAAAGAACCTAGCCTTGGATATTATAGAAACAGAAAACAGACTAATACATTCAGGTTTTTATTTAAATAAAACAAAAATAACCCAACCAGTAAGAAATTACTGCTAAAATATATAAATAATAGAAAGAAGTTTCATTTGACTTACCCTCAGAAGAATCCACAGAGGCTCCTCAGGGTGACACTTGATTTTCTGTTACTATGAATTTATGTCCTGTTGTAGAAATTTTCTCTCTTGTGCCACTTCTGAAATATTTCTTTTCCCTCTTCCTGTTTATATTTGCTCTTCCAGGACATTTTCTTGTCAATTCCTTCAGAGAGTCCTATGGGTGGCTGTAGAGTTACAAATTCAAGTCCTTCCATCATCCTTTATAGTGATTTACATTCTGCATTGAAGAAAACAAAATCCACACCAGCTCAACAAAACTGGAAGCTCATTGGCAGCAATTTTATTAACTAAACTTAATCAAAATGACCTTTTAGAATCTCTATGTTAGAGGAATGAGTTTCAGGGCTCAGCATTTGACCTTAATATACAAATAGTTGGAAGCAGCAAGGGAAAAAGTGCTGAAGTGGATATTAGATTATCTACTGACATTTTCTGCCCTACCACTTTTGGCCTTATTTTACTGAGAAAAACATCTGAATTTTGTTGACATATCTAGGTTAAACTTTACCCCTCCAAGCATCCTGCGTGAGTATGTACGATACTTTATAGACAGATACATAGGGCTCTATCTATTGTATTAGTTATAGATACATCATCTAATTTATATAGTATTTATGTACTATATTCACATGAAATTTGTTAATACACATATCATACATCTCGTATTTATAGAAAATGAATGACAAAGAGGTATCAGAAGAATTTAATGCCCAAAGGCAATAATTTTTAAGACACTACCTGCAAGTTTATTTACAGTTAAAGCCAGCATATCTAATCTAGGCATAAAGCAGCAAATTCCCAACCTTTTGGCACCAGGGACCAGTTTTATGGAAGACAGGTTTTCTACACACAATGCATGTGTGCAAACATGTGTCCAGAATGATTGAAAAGTGTGCATAACTGAGACACTTGGCTCACTCAGTCCACAGGACAGTTTGCACTATTACAAGAATCTTTCACAGATCTAACAGGAGACGGAGCTCAGGCACTAATGTGAGTGATGGGGAGCAGCTGTAAATATTGATGAAGCTCTGCTCATTTAAGGCTGCTCACCTCCTGTGGTGAAGTCTGGTTCCTAACAGGCCACAGACTAGTCTAGAACATGGTTAGGGGCTCAGGACCCCTGCACAAAGCACAGACCCAGTGAAAGTTGATTTAATGCAAGCCAATCCAATAGAGAAACCCAAGAGTAGCTGAGGGTCAAAAGTAAGTGCTCTAGACCCCAAGATAGAGCAAAGCTCTATGTAGCTATGGCTTCTAACATAGCTGTCCTACTGACTGACACGAGATCTCTTTTAAAAAACTACAGTTTTTATGACTAAATAACATCAGAGAACTCATTATAACTTGAAAACTAAAAAGAGAGAAAGCATGTCCTTTCAGCATAATATGATACATATGACCCATAAGTATTATCTAGGGAAATACATTTAGCTTAATTCTTTTCTTGCTACAGATTAAAATTTCCAAGCCTACTGAAGTATTTGCTAACATTTGGTTATTTGTTGATTTGCAGTGTAAACAATTTCTGTCTAGTGGAAGGGATAATCCCAAAGATTTATGGTTGGTTGAACATGAAACAGATTTATATTTAACATAGCAATCTTATCCAAATATATTTTGTTACACTGGGCATAAGTGCCCTAGTTTTTAAATGTTATTAAAAGTGGTCATATCTTACTGGCTCCCTCATTAATTGGATTATTTCATAATACTTAAGTCTAAGTCCTTCCCAACCAATTCTATTTGACCCAGTTCTTTTTGCCCCATAATTCAGGGAGTCTGTATGGTTTGCTTTTATTTTCATAAATGGACCCTATCACCCTATCTCCATGACCTATATTTGGACCTTGTTTTCAACTATACTTTTCTCTAGCTCACCCCTGCTCATCTCAGAAGCAGCCTTCACGGATAATTTCTGATCTCTCCATCATACGCTGTCCCAAGGATGGACATGAGCCCAACCATTCATTTCATTAAAAGAACTGAGACCAGATTGAAATATACCAGTAATAAGCTTTAGCTGAAAATTGGAAGAAGGTGATAGGACTAAGACCTACTACCACAACATATGCAAAGTATGACTGCCATGTAGGCCAGAAAACTGAAGGGGAAAGACCCACCTCAAATGAGGATGGCATCAGCCAATGGACTTTTAGATGGGATTAAAAAGAGGAAGAAGAAGGAAGTGCTTCCATTCTGGAGGAGCTCCAGTATTTGGCATCACCTCTGGACACTGGTTTCCACTTTCTCCACCCTTCAACCCAGACTCACACAAGTGGCTCTACAGTGAGCATCTGGGTGTCAGACCTTGGACTGGTGTTGCTTCCTTTACTCCTCTTGTTCCGCAGCTTCCATCCTCTTGGGCTAAGCGATAAAGGGATCATCTGGCTCTCCAGTGTGCAGATGCCATTGTGGGGTCTTCTGCCTCTGATTTCATAGAAAGCTCCTGTGAAAATAACCCCATTTGCATAAGAAATAATACCATGAGTCAACAAATAGGATTATATCAAATTTAAAAATATTCTGCACAGCAAAGGATACAATAGAGTGAAGAGACAACCTACAGAACAGGGAAAAAATGTTGCCAGTTATCCCTTGGACAGAAGGTTAATATTTAAAATATACAAAGAAAAATAAATGGTCCATGAAAAAATTTTCACATCTTTGGTCACTAGAGAACTATAGATCAAAACAACATTGAGATTCCATTTTACTCAGTAAGACTGGTTATCAGCAAGAACACAAAACACAACAAATGTTGTTAAAGTTGTGAGAGGAAAGGGAGCCTTTGATATTATTAGTAGGAATGTAAACTAGTATAACCACTATGAAAATCAGTAGAGAGATACTGCAAAAAACTAAAAACTATCTCTAGGGGCTGGGGATTTAGCTCAGCGGCAAAGCGCCTGCCTGGCAAGCGCAAGGTCGTGAGTTCAGTTCCCGGTACTGGAGAAAAACCAAAAAAAAAATAAAAATAAAAAAAATAAAAACTATCTCTAAAATTAGAAATACCATTTGATCCAGAGTTAAAGACATAGTACAGCAATATATACTCATTTTTATAGCAGCACTTTGCACAATAGCTAAATTATGGAAGTGATGTCTATATTTATCAACAGATGAATGGATGAAGAAAATGTCACTCACCCATAAAGATGCAAAATTTGTGTTATTTTTAGGAAAATGGGTGGATCTTGAGACCACAATGCCTAAGTGAAATAAATCAGACACAAAAATTAAATACTACGTGGTTTCTCTAATATGAGAAACCCAAAATGTAAAAAATTTAAAGGGCAAAATAAAAGAGAAAAGGTTAAAAAAAAAACAAAGGGGTAGATTCTGTAGAGATGGGAAGGGGATCTGAGCAAGGAGGAAGAGAGGGTGGTAGAAGAAAAGAGAAGTAAAAATAATCAAGATGTGATACATACAGGTACCAATTCTTGAATGTGGATGTAATTATTATATACCATAAGTATACACTAATAGTAAAAACTTAAACTAAAGAAATTAAAGACTAATTGACTTGTAGCAGTGATTCTAGAATTAGACAACTACTCATTCTATAAAACCAAATAGGTGTTCTGATGAGCTCAGCACAACAGATTGGCTTCATGGGCAAAAAAAGGGACTGAAGAAAACAAAACAAGAGACAAACAAATGGGTTGGTCTCAAAGTTTCTTTCCTTATAAGGCTAAAAAGCAGAGGAGACTCCCTTATCATGCTGGCTGAAATAGACTGGGCCTTTTCTAGTTGGTTGCTGTGAAGCTAATACTTTTGTAAAGTGGTTTGTTTCAAGTCCAGTTTTGATTTTTACATCTAGCACTAGTGATTCTACTGGTTTAGTCTGCTGTGGTGCAGCCTAGTGCAGGCGCCTGGTACAAAACAATGCCCCCACCCCCATATTTAGTTTAAAAGTGCTTTGCCCCGAGGAACCTTGCTCATGGCCCTAGCAGTGAAAAAAGGCTTCCCTTCTTTGTAAAGGCATAAGAGTGGTGTGTTAGTCAGCTTTTCATTACTGTAGCAAAACCGGAGACAATCAGCTTATAAAGAGAAATGGTTCATTTCACTTACAGTTTCAGTTCTTTCCATCCAGGGTGTGTCGGACCCCAACCCTGACCTCTTTGTTTTGTTTCTACAGTCCTAGAGGCAAGAGCTGCTTCTTTTAGTTGTCATCTCAGGGGAACCCTTTTATTCACCATACAGTTACAACTGTATGCCTAATTAGTAAGTCTTATTATTACAATTATTTCTGTCCAGTAACTGGAGTGGCTCTGTCTCCTTCATGGACTCTGAATGATAGAAGAACAGAGCCAGGACTCAAACCAAAGCAGTTTTCTTTCCCTTGAGTCAGCTGCTTACAACGCCAAGGGCGGTGAACAGCACAAACAGAAAGTCAATTTTTTCCATCACTTGTCAACATAAACCAGCCTCCCCTCACACATAATCTCAGGGATGCTATTTTACCCCTGGGAAAGACAACATTGGACCTAACTATGGAGTGCAGCTCAGCTTCTCCTGTCTCCTTTCCAACATAGAATCTGGGCTTTAACTTTGCAAAACCTATAGGGTGTTTTTCCAAAACAAAAGAGCTGCTGGCCCCCAAAGGCACAATCAAGACTTCAGTTCTAACAACACAAGGGAACACTGATATTTTGAAAAGAAAGTTGTTGTTTTTCTTAAGTTTCACGTATCTTGCAGTGCCAGTTCTTTAGAGGAACTTGGAGTCAAAGTATTTTCTTCTCCAGAGTCTCTTCTAGGGAAGCACACTTTTGAAGCCCAAGCTGAAGGCAAAGCCAGAGCCTAAAATGGGACAACAGAGACCTGCTCTTTCCCTACCCTTCCTCCCACCAAAACAAACACCAGCCATCCTCCTAGTTTTACCTAGAGTATTGATTTACTTCATTAAGGGTACTTTGGCAGCAAACACCAAAGGTAAAATTAATAAGTAAGCTAACTGAAGCAAAGAAGTATCATTAGTTATTTGAATCTGAGGTGTATCTCAGAACATAAGGCCAGATTGGAATACTGCTGTACTCAGGATGGGATGAGAACTGGAAATAGGGAAGGAGTCTTAGCACGTTTCCTACAGCTCTACTCTAATTTTTATGTCTACTTAATTCTTTTTTCTCACCAACTTTTGCAGCAAGCCCTTCCCAGACCTCATCGTGGCTTGCTCTCTCATGGTTTATATTTGTAATCCCATGGAAAAGTTATTAGAATTCTAGCGAGTAAATTCCAATCTACCACTTCCAGTGCCACCCATGGTAAGAATAAAGACACTAAGGCACATTTGTAGTTATGGGGAGCCAAGGGGTCCTAAGTCCAGCTACGATGATGTCTAACTGGACCAAAGACCTCCACCCAGGGCCAAAGCCGAGTTTTATTAATCATGAAGAAAGGAGTGGCTGAGGATGAGTGACTGGGAGAATGGCAGGAAGTAGGTGAGCACTGTGAGCTGGGCTATATAGGAGGCCTGAAATCACCTCTGCTACATGCAGAGAAGGATATGCAGAAGGAGTAATTTGCATGACACAACTGAGATAATACTTAATGTTTTGGGGGTCTGTGCCTTAGCTCTGATTTGTAATCTTTTATGCCCTAGGAAGCCATAGCCTCTATCTTGAGGCTCAGTCCCAGCCAACAGCATGGAGCTCGGCTCTGAATCCCGCCTCAGCTCGCATGTTTTTTGCCGGGAGCCAGGGGGCACAAGGAAACACAGCCCTGTCATCTTTGCTTCAAAGACTAAATATCATCACCTCAGCTGGACCGATCTGCATTGCTTAAAGCCAATTGAAGGGATAAGGAAAAGTCCTAGCCAAGTGTGTACATATCAATACATGTAACTAGGGCCAGGAGATAACTGTTCTTTCAAGGACAGTCATCTAGGTGGTCCTCCACAAACCTTTTCCTAGGATGCCCCACTCTGGAATTGACATGGGTAAGCCTAGGCCCTTGAAGAGTTGGCATCTCTACCTGAGTCCCCATTCAGGGGCTCACTCCTACTGCAGTCAGTTTCTTAGGAGTCAGGTTCATGCACTATGAAATAGGCAACTATCATGGCACGGATCTTAAATATCCCCCAAATCCTTATGTTGAATGCTTGGTCCCCAGTTAGGGATGCTTTTGGGAAGAGAGGGAGCCTTTCAGAGAAGAGGCTTGGTGGAAGAAAGTTCGATATTAGGGTTGTGCCCTTGAAGGGGACTGGGACCCAGCCTTTTCTTCTTCCTCTTTGCTTTCTGGCTGCCACAAGATGAAAAGCTTTGCTAAACACATGCTCCCTACCATGATCTTTGCTGCAATCTCCCAAACAATGGAACCAAGTGACCATGGACTGTTCTGGAACTATGAAACAAAAATGATATTTCCTCCTTTTAAGTTGATTGTCTTAGGTATCTTGTCACCATGCTGGAAAGCTGACCAACACATGAACCGAGTTCTTCATTTTGGGAGCAGTCAGTGTAGAGGGAACAGTAATGAATTCAGCGAGGCCACCCTCCCACAGGGCTACTTTGGCACTTACTATGACTGTCTTATGATTTTCTACTGCTCAGTTCTATGTCAGATATTAATTTTCAATAAAAATCCATTAAATGCTCTCAGCTATAATCTTATCAAAGTTTAAAGAAAATTAAATCTCTCCTGCTAAAATCTTTGAGAAAGCTACCTTGCTTCAAGAATTAGGAAAGGACAAACAGAAAGCATAATAGAAGAGGAAAGATTTAACGTGGCATTAGGTATCCCATGGGCATAATAAATGTTAAGTCAGATTTATTCGTAGTAGTAGTAGTACAATAGCATAGTCCCACAAGTAAAATGGTTAATGTGATTAGAATGTTTATAGCACATAATACAATAAAGAGCTTTCTGCGAGGGGTGGGAGAGGGGAGAAATGGGAGCTGTGCCCTTGCTGAGATGTCCACAGGTCCACAGAGGTTCACGTGATGGAGCAGAAAGGCCCCCTCTTGTGAAGTATTCCCAAGGTCCACGCAGGGATGTAGTCTTTGCATGACTGAGCACACTGGTTCTGGGAGCCCCTGGGGGACTGGGAGTCCCACTGGGTCCATTGCTAAGAGATCACGCTCTCCAGTTGCCCTAGTCCCTCTCCGCTCACGCCCAGCAGGCATTGCCATCCTCTTGGGGCTCTGTGTCATCCCTGGGGGCCTTGACCTGTTCTGATCAATCTTTTCTAATCACCCTGAAGCCCTACCTTGGCAAGGAAGTGTCATAGCCCTTCTCTGTGTTCAAAGGCCCAGTTTGGCATCACTAGCTGTTCTATTCCAAGAAGCATCCTCACAGGATCCTAACTCAGTTTGCCTTCTATGTTGCACAGAAGAAACTGGAAGTGACTTTCTCCACCTAACACCCTTGTATGAGAGCCAGAGATGTCAGGAATGATACTGAGGTAAGTTAGTCACAGGGGGCCTTGAGGGCTTAAAACTGGGCTCTATCCCAGTGGTTCACTTTTGTTCCAAGTCAGAATCCTGTGAAGTTTATAGTTAAAAGAGACAAGGCTCAAACATACTACTACTAGAAAATATTTCCATGACAAATAAATATCTAGGTGGGTGAGTATAGATATATAAATGTATATGTGTATATATATATATATATATTATGATGGAGAGATAGATACATGGACAGGCAGACAGATAGTGTCAGGGGCATGCACACTTTCTAAAGAGATCTGTAAAATTCTGTTAATATGAACTCTATTATCTCCAAGGAAAGAATCACCCCTATCCATTTTTAAACCAACAGCACAGGCTCAGTGAAAACCCAGTGCCTCACACCAAAAGAAGCAAAAAGGACAGAGTGTTCTAACTATGTGATTGTAATTTCTGCTTGTGATATTTTCTAACTGAACAGCAGACATTCTACTAAAGAACTTACTTAATCTTTTCACTAAGCCTCGTTACAACCCTAGGAGTCAGTTCTATTAGTGTCTGTGTTTTACAGAAGAGCAAAGAAATTTGCCTGCAGGGTTACAGAGCGGCTAGTAGGCAGGCTTTGGATTTCGTTCTATGCACTGAAGAACTGTGCCTGCCTTCCCCCTAAGTTTAGACGTCTCACCCACAACACAGAGGGCAGCATGGAGTCAGACCAACAACTGGCACCTCCTTTGTGGATGTTAATTTAGTGACCTTCTGTCAGGGTAAGAAGACACAGCACAGTGCCCTCCGTGCTGCCAGCACTTGAGCAAGGCTGGCGAATGTGCCTCACTTCCCTCGTCTTAAGGAGAAAAGTCCAAGGACAAAGGATGTGATAAAGCATGGGCACCAACCTGTAATAACCAGCAGTGAAATACAGGCATTCCCGAGGGGCCAGTGGCTGTGCAGACTCCAAAGCACTCTATTTTACATGTCTCCAGTGTTCTCATTTTACAAAGTGTTGAACAATTCTATTACAGAGATTAGTTTGTCTCAACATCAATTAACCTAGGTGAACATGAGCATGTGAGCAAAGTGAACCTTTTTAAACTAAGAACTGGATTCCCATCACTGCAGTAAGAAGGGAATTATGCCAGTATTGACTGTGGCTCTGTGATTTGAAAAAAAAAAAGCAGTCTCAAACTTGTTAGCAACTCAGTCCGTGTAGGGGCACTCATGGCTGAAAGAGTGAATATTTCCAGCACAGTTTTCCCTGTTACCCACCTTCTTACTATATGTGGATCACAGCAAGAAATACATTCATGACTGAGTGGATCTTTTCAAATTTCATGTATAAATTCTTCAGTTTGACTCTTACCATTTTCCAATATGTGCAATTTCAGTGACATTGTATTTTATTAATTGTACTTGTATTTCTCCATGTGCATGTTCTTACAGTACGAAGTACTGTATGCATTTAAAAGTTGCAATATCCTACAAGGGATATAATAATCTCAATTTTCTCACTTCTCTGAGGAACTGTCCTTCCATTCATCTTCTGTGAGACTGAGTGACACAACATGCGACTTTACCCTAGAAAAATCATAAATGATCAAGAGAAAAGTGTGTTGGTTAGAGTGGTTTCTCCACTTATATCATCCGGTGGAGCTCTTTACCCTGAGAATTGCAAGACTGAGACCCATTCTTCTGTGACAGACTCATAAACAGAATGATTTCCCAACAATATTGAATTGCCAAAGGGTGAAAACTTGATTATATTTTCATCACAGAAAATATGTAACGGCTTCTTTTCTGTAAGTGAATGGAGATAAAATGATTAAAGTATAATCAAAGAGCTCTGATTTTTCTCATTCTATGAAAGCAAAGTGAGAAAGAGCAGAAAAAATGACAGATTATGCTAGGAAAATGAAAAATAGTTTAAAGAAGAAAAAACTCCAGAAAAAATATTATTACTGTAATGGAGGAGAGCAAGAATATATACATGAACATAAATGACGAGATGAAAGTAATTTGAAATCAAAGAATGATAAATATTTATGCTTGTAAAATTAGAGTTAACTAGAACTCAAAGAAATACCATAAAATATTTGAGAAAAAACTTGTTAGGTGCAGATTGGAAGAAAGGGCATTTTAAGAAGCAGGAAAAAATGGCAGACCCTATCTATATATATAGCATTTTACAAATTCAAAAGTATTTCCTTATTCTCCAATAGTGCTATGAAAAAAGTTTACTTATTTGCCTTACTCAAATGAATTGCAGAGGCTTAGTATGACATGTAAAGCATGGCATGGCTAATAAAGAAAGTGAGAAATAAAACAAAGGTTGAGATTATACAAAACCAAAAATAAAGTTGTTATTATTGTTGTTGTTGTTATTAGTCTTTATTCAGGGCAGGACTAAATGAGTCCAAGATCAACTATTTTAAAAGTGGCTAATTCTAGACTTAATTAACTGGTGTTCTTTGTCTCAAAATAATCAGTAATTATTAATGGGATCAGGCCCTAAAAGTAACAGGTAAGGAAAACAGTCTGAAAACTCAAAGAAATTTTTGAGGTTTATTTATTTTTGTTTTGTCTAAGGGTTGGTTTGTTTGTTCTGCAGACTTGCTTCTGCACACATTTTCCACAAGCACTTGAATTATGGATCCAAAGTTGTTTTATGAAACAATCTTGTGAAACCCGAGAGATCTCTGAGATGCTCAAAGCAGCCCTAAGTTTGTGTGTGACTGTGTTTCTCCCTAGGCCATAGACTATTTCTGTACCCTCTCAAGAATCCAGATCACTCTACACAATGCTCTGTGGTACTTTAGTAGCTTCATGAAGTAATTAAACAGGAATGCTCCAGAAATGTCACTACTGTGCTGTCAGTGGGGAAGGGACCCCTTGGATGAGGCTCGTGATGCCAAGAAGATTAACGTGTTGCATAATGATAAGTAAGGAGGCAGCCCACTAGATGAGTTAAGAGGAGAGGGATTGGAACCCAGTGCTATACACCTAGCTCTATTCCGCCACTTAACATGTGACCTCCCAGAATTTGCTTTTTCTTCCTGCTATTCTCATTTATGACATATAAAAATTGAGATTACAGTAATCGCTGCCTCATTCAGAGACGAGACTGTTAAATGAGATTGTGCATGAAAGCATTAAAAGAGGTCACCAGGAGCCTGGGATATAGTTCAACAGCATAAGAGTTTGCCTGGCAAGCCTGAGGTCATGAGTTCGATTGCTGGTACAAAAAAAAAAAAGAGGGCATGGTACACAGCAAGTGCTGAAAAGAAAGAAAGTGCTCTCATTCCTTCACAAATGCTGGAAGTTACTCTACCAAGGGGTACCTACCTTAGATTGTGTCCCTTGCTAGCGCACCTGCTGTTATAGCAACAATGCAGGGCTGTTCAGGTGGAGATTACTGTGTTGGAGAGGCCTCTGCTTATCACCTAGCCCCACCCAGGGGCTAGCAAAGAAGCCAGGCTGCATTTCTCAGTAAATGTTGAAAGGCAACAACACCCCCCAATAAATCAATTGATTAAAACTTGGCACTTAAACTCCACTTTGATATACGTGTAAGCAAGACTCAAAAAGGATTGAATGTGAGGAATTGATCACAACCTATAAAAAAGACCAAACTTAGCTTTCCATAGGTTACTTCTCCTGTCCAATATACCTTCTTCCCCAAAAAAGGGGGAAACTCCCTTAAAAGCCTCAAACCCTTTAAATAACTTTATTCCTGTTCCTTTTGCAGGGCGCAAGAAAGACCTTGGGATGTGGAAACACAGGATATGGAGGAGGAGGATGCCGACCACACACTTCCAAATTATAATCTGCTCCTTTCTCTGTCCCCCACAGGAAGTCATCCCTGCATGGGAGCTAATGCTGCAGAGCACAGTGTTCATCCTTTCTATTTTAGCAGCCATTTCATTGCTATTTAAGGTATTTGACACTCCTATCTAGTCTTACTTTTCGTTTATCTGTATACTTAAGTATCTATTAATAACTTTAGAATGTAAACCTACTTTTAGGTGACTTTTCAGTCCCCTAATCTCTTCCCTGTAACTTTCACCATCATGAATTAGTCTGTTAGGATTCCTGCTGCCTGTGCTGACAGTTGGGGAGATGACACTAACTGGTTGTGGGGTCCCAATGCGATGGGAGGCTGGAGAGAAAATGCTACAAAAAATGGCTTTGGCCCCAGATGGCTCACTTGATTTTTGACAACCCTTAGGCTATAACTACTTATTAGATCCTTCTTGCGTGTCTCTGTCTCCCTGAGAAACCACTTCTAAGATACCAACATGTATTACAGCAATCATTGATATTTTCCTGCTAATCTATCCATAACTCTATAATGTTTGTATTGTTCCTATCCTATTTCATAAATGGATGCATGTTTATTATTATGTGTTTCCTACAACAACCATTGAGAATAGTTAATGATTATTCAATAGGTCACTCATGTATAGTTCTATTTATTTTCTTTCAAAGATACCAAAGTATAATACAACAACTATTGATAATTTCCTACCACTTTGTCTGTAATTTGGTAAGCCCCCCCCCATTATTGTTATCCTTCTCTTACTCTTTAAAATAAAAAAAAAATGAATTAGTCTGTTACAAGAATGGTTAGAATCTTAACTCTGAAAGTTGAGGAAGGAATTCTGTACTTTTATGGATTATTTTCTTAGGTCAAGTGAAAAGCCCTGACATACAATTAAGGCTGTAATTGAGCTTTGCTTCACTTTCATATATGGCAAATACCCTAGCACAACACAGTCTTGGGGAGCTATCCAGATTATATTTAACCAAGCTCCATAAACACCCCTGATACTGCATGATACACTTCATGTTATTATCCTTGGCCTACCACTCTTGTATTCATACAGGTATCATAGGGAAAGGAGGCTTTTAAACATATTACCTGAGGATAAACAGAAAGAAAATAGAATAGGGAAGTGTTTGTGGTTGATTTTGTTTGCTATCTTTTCTAGTCTGGTATTACTCATCGAAATAATGACTTGTATTTACTATATTTGTTCGGAAATCTCTGAAAGATTTCCCCATGATCATTTTAGTTTTGTTTTCTTAAGGACAATGTGAAGCAGTTCCATCAGGTCAATAAGCACCATGGAGCCCTTACAAGGACACACAATTAATGATTTTAATGATTAATACCAGACTTGGAGGAGCTGTGTGTGCTACTCAGTGATTAATGTACATGACTGCACTAGGGCTCATAAGAAAAGCAGTGACTCATATAGTAAAAATTATACTTTTTGCTAGCATAGTACATTGTAGCCTATGAGGGACTTTCACATATGTTATTGCATTGGTCCTGAAACAGTCCGTGAAGTAATAGATGGACCATGCATTTCTAGACAGTCACAAGCAACACGCAAGGTACAAAACATCAAGGAATTCTTAACTTTTCTGAGTTATGTACTTGAATTGCTTATGCTCTGACAATAAAATGTGGCAAAGAGGCTTTAAAAATTGAATAAACAGTCAATGGATGACACTGATATCCTAATGTAACTTGTTTATTGATACCAGTAAAGATTAGACTCATTAACGTTCTGAAGGGTAACCTAAATTATAATGTTATATGAATATGCTAGTCAGTGGCAGCCAACCTTTTCAAGCTTTCAATGATACAAACACCCCACTGGGGCATGCATGCGATAGGTTCACCACCACTGGGCTGGAAGGTAGGAGGCTGAGAATGTCAGAAAGAAGGAATTATGAAAGGATATGAGGATATTTCAAGGATAATGGTTAAGTGTACTAGCTTCATTTGGTAATGATTTCACATGTATATACATGTGTCATAATTCCTCATTGTATGTTAACTAAGCATGTTAATATGAGTGTTAAATTTTTGAATTTTATGATTTATTGAAATCTGAAAATAAATGTCAGGATAGAATGGTATTTCAAAACATGAGGATTTATGGAGCTTTGGCGGCCTGCCCCACTCTAATGTCAAGGTTCCGGTGTACTGCTGCTTTTCATAGACTGGGAACTTGTGCTCCAAGTTATATGATTTGCCTAAGGATGGACATGAAGGAATGAAGATGGCCCTTGAACCATACACTGATTCCTAAGTTCCTCAAACCCTGATCTTTATATAACACCAAACTGAGTGTGGAACATAACTTTGACAATCCAAAAATCTGTTAGGAAGAACAAACTGACTCAGGTTAAGAGGTAACCTGCAGACAAACTATTGAGTAATCGACAACTGATCTTCCGGACATACAACAGCCATCCACCTGGGCCTCTCTTCCTCTCCACCTGGGCCTTTCTTCCTCTATGTGTTCTCACTACTCTTCCCCTCCCTAACACCACCACAACAGCGAGGCATCTTCCCAGCACTTTGCTCTCCTTGATCAACCCGCAGTGCCCTGCAAAAAAAGACTTTCAGGTGTGGTGTCTTATTCTGGTAGTCTGAATCTCTGTCTCTCTCTCTCTCTGTCTCTCTGTGTCTCTGTCTCTGTCTCTGTCTCTGTCTCTGTCTCTGTCTCTGTCTCTCTCTCTCTCTCTTTCTCTCTCTCTCTCTCTCTCTCTCTCACACACACACACACACACAATAGCAAATTCCACCACAAAAGTTTAAAGACTGAAAATAGTGTCAGCTATACCCTTGGTAAGCCTGAAGAGGATCAGCAGGTCCAGTGAGAAACAACAGATTGGGCTGGCAAGGCGAGACCTAAGAAAAGTCTATGATTATTGTAAACTGCAAAAACAAGGTAGGTTTTACTCTGAAAGTAGCTTCTCTATGGTAGGCTAGATCTGGAGAAGAAACCCATTGCAGAGCCATTATACTAGAGCCTGTTTAATCAGGAGCCCTTTTGGGAAGGATCAATTGTTTAAGGCTCAACTACAGAACAGCTGCAAAACAACTACACTTTAGTTGTTCTCTATGCTTTAGGGAATGACTACAGAACAACTATACTTTAGACCACCCTACCATAGTGACTGGGTGACAAAAGGTCACAAGAAGCAGTTGCAGGAGTAGCTATACTATTTTTAGACAAAATGGACTTCAACCCAAAACTGATCAGAAAAGGCAAAGAAAAAAGGCCACATATTAGTTAACAGAACAATTCAACAGGGAGAGATAACTAATAAATATAAATATATGTGCACTGAAATCTGGTGTACTCTGTATTAATAAAACAAATACTATTGAGCATAAAAGATCAGGTAAACCTCAACATAATTAAAGTGGGGAACTTCAGTACCCCACTGTCACAAATAGATCAACTAGACCTAAATCAACAAAATAAATCAGAATTGAAATACCTTCCAACAAATGGACTTAATAGATATCTACAGAGTTCACCTAATGACAGAATATACTTCCTCTCCAAAACACACTACATACTAGCCCATAATCCATGCTTAAACAAGTACAGAAAGAGCAACATCCATCCAGATGCCCTGCCCTCACCTCACATGGGGCAGTACTCCCTCTACCGTGTTTTCTTCCTTACTAATAAAGTGTCTTCTAGAGTAAAATACATACAAAGGATTGAAATTATCTCATGCATATTATTGGATCATCAGGGTGGAAAATAGAGACCAATAGCAAAAGAAACCACAGAAATTATGAAAAAATACAGATATTAAATAATACAGTCAAATAATACATGGGTCACAGAAGAAATCAAGGAAGCAATTATACAGTTATACCTGTACAACATATCAGAACTTATGGGACATGATAAAAGTATCCCTAAGAGGAAAATTTATAGCTGTGAAAAGCCACATAAGAGAAACAGAGTGTGCCCAAATAAATAACCTAATGATGGACCTCAAGAGCCTAGAAAAGAAGAACAATTCAAAGGCAAGTCTAGTACAAGGAAGGAAATTATAAAGATCAAAGCAGAAATTAATAAAACTGAGACTTAAAAAATAGAATCAATGAAGCAAAGTGCCGGTTCTTTGAAAGAACAGAAAATATTGACAAACCTTTATCTAATCTAAAGGGAAAGAAAACACAAAAACTAAAGGGAAAGAAAAGACAAAAACTAATGCAATTATAAATGAAAAAGTTAAAATCACAATGGACACTACCAAAATCCAGAAGATTATTAGTATCAACTTCAAAAATCTGTACTCCAATGAAATTGAAAATCCAGAAGAAACTGATTCATTTCTGGATGTATACATATTACCATAACTGAACTGAGAAGATTTTTTAAAACCCTGAATAATCCAACAACAGGCAATAAAATTGAGACATTAAAATAACTACCAACTAAGAAAAGCCCAGGAGCCAATGGATTAACCATTAAATCCTATATGAACTTCAGGGAAGATCTAACACTCCGAGGTTTTACTGTATTTCTGAGTTCATGATAAATCCCAACCATATGATGAATGCTTAAGGAACAGAATGTCCTTCTTGCTTATTCCTTGTTTCACTGAGCCTTTCAAAGGAACAGTGTGGTGAGCAGCTCAGATCGCAGGTCACTAAACTCATTCCCAAGCAGTAGATACTTCATGCGTTGACCTTCAAGGGTTTCCACACTTCTAATTTAAAACAGGAGCAGAGATGAAGTCCCAGCACTACAAAAGTTTGCTTGTACTTTTGCTTTGGAAGAGGGGAAAAAATAGGTGTTTTCCTAGGCAGTGCAAATCAGGATGTACAACTGGCCCTTCCTCCATTTACAAGACAGCCTATTAGACCTGCGTGAAGAGACTTGCAGCTCAGAAGGTAGCATTTCCAGATCTTGCTCTAATGACAAATTTATAGGGAAACTGGTAAAGAAACTGAAGAAGTTATTGTCCCCAGCATCTGTGTCTATTTTGCTAACAAAAGGATTTAAAATTTGTACACCACGGAGGTATGTGGTATGGAAGTATACACACAGTCCCAGAAATACGCTTCAGCGTTTCTATTACAGCAGCCATTCATATGTTTTACTAAATCTCAAAAGTAAATAGGACTTGTGAATCAGTCCCATTTCTCTACAGAGAATTAGATTGGTATTTCCTATAATGCCCTGTCTTCTGATACTGCTTTATGTCTTACATTTAGAGCAAGGCCTCCAGAAATCCCAATGGAGAGGTTCTAGTTCATCAGGTTCCTGGCTAGGAGAGATAAACAGTGAACACACATCCTGTCCTCATCATGAGGTCATCATTATTTTGTCCCTGGCTCTCTTCACATTTTATTTTTTCCTGTGTGATTTAGAAGCCATAGAGGGTTCAAAGTTGAAAATCAAGTCCCAGAGGTGGACCATTTGGAGAGCTTTTTCCTCTCACCCTGTGATCTGTGAGAGTACTGCCTACCTAGTTCTATAATCCACCAGGCCACAGCCAGGATGCTAAATTTTGCAGAATGAAATCTTTCCAGGACTCCAAATC
Organism: Chinchilla lanigera; assembly: GCF_000276665.1. Lineage (NCBI taxonomy): Eukaryota > Metazoa > Chordata > Mammalia > Rodentia > Chinchillidae > Chinchilla > Chinchilla lanigera. The sequence continues at coordinate 9,480,143 of NW_004955463.1, forward strand.
CTACTGTGGCCTTGTTCCCCTCACTCTCTGCTCCCTCTCTCTCCTGATTAAGCATTGACTGGAAGTGTAACAAGGGAGATAAATCACCTCACCTGCCCATTCTAGTTATCAAGGCCCAGTTCTGGCTTAGTCACTGAAAGTCTATCTCATTCCTTCTCTTTTGCCAACTGCTCCACCTGGCTAGAATTTGACATGTTTCAAGAAGTATCTGGTGACTCTTATCCCATTAAAACGGGGGGTGGGGCTCACTTGTTCTCTTCCTGTGGAATTCTATCACTGTTAAGACTCAATTCACACTCCCATTTTCCTGAAAGATTGTTTTAAACTTTTTCTTATCTACGAAAATACACAACTCCTCCACTATCCTTATTGTCAACTGATGGTATTATTTGTAGTTCATTCAGAAAGATGACCTTCCACAGACTTCCACATCACACCTCCCACATTCCCACCTATTGATGGATCAACATTTCAGGTTCGTATGTGAAACCACACCCTGGATGTGGGCATAGATAATAACCTCTCCATCTGCTCCACATCTTGAACTTTTTTTCTCTGCAGCATCATCCACTTTTCACTGGCTACTGATTCATTCCAATCAAGACCTTCTCTCAGTATACAAAAGTAAAATCTCTTGATTCTACTTTCTCTTACTGACTTACATCAAATTTCTTTGTTCTCCTTTGCAGCAATCTTCTTGAAAAAGTTATCTGTACTATCCCCCATTCCTCTCTTCTCATTTCTCTTAGCAATTTTTCTGCTACTATAACTGAATACCTGAGACTAGGTGATTTATAAAGAACAGAGATGTATTTGGCTCATGTTTCTGGAGGCTAGGATGTCAGATAGCATGGCACCAGTATTTGACAGAAGCAGAAATGTACAAGAGCATGAGAACAAGCACAAGTAAGCAAGATAGGGCCAAACTCACTTTTATAACAAGACACCTTGTGATAGCTACTAACCTGTCCCTGTGATAAGGATGCTAATCCATTCCTAAGGGCAGAGCCCTCATTTGTTAATCACTTGTTAGTGGGTCACATCTCCCAACACTTATGTATAGGGGATGAAGTTTCTAGTGCAGATACAGATATTCCTCATTCAATGACCTACATGTTTAATGACTGTTCAGACTTACAACCCACATTCAGACTTCCAATACAAGAATGTGAGTGGCAGTGTAGCCCTATGGTACCATCTTCTATAAAATAGATTCCAACCTTTGCTGATTGTACTGTATACTACTGTAGTTTTATGTTCTTTACAGTACTACATATGAGTTATGCAAACAAAAGCAAAGTCATCAAGTTGAGTTTCCTTTGACTATTTCTTTGTTCTGAATGTTATAATTTATACAATATATTCAATTCCTCATTTAGTGAATAATTCATTTAACAAATTGGAATGGAACTTGGTTGTTATACAAGGAATGTCTATACTTGGGGGGATATATTCAAACTACAGAATCATTCCTGGAAGCAGTCTGTATGCCCAGCAATAGATGACTGGATAAATAAATGTGGTATTTCTGTATAACGGAATACTACTCAGCCATAAAGAATCACAAATTTCAGGCATTTGTAGGAAACTAAATGCACCTGGAAAATATAATGTTAAGTGAAATAAATCAGACACACAAACTTAAATGGTGGTATCTTTCATTTGAGTGAGGCAAAACACAAAGAAAATGACAAAAGATGCATAGAAAGAGACAAGGGGACAGATCCCTTCATAGGGAAGCACTCCCAGGGAACAAGAGTGAAGGCTGAGGAGGAGGGGAAGGGGGAATGAGAGGAATAAAGATGCACCGCGTAAGGATCCTAATAACAGCAATCAGTGTAAACATTACATACCAAAACAAGAACTAAGACAAATAATATCAACAAGTACAAAAACGGTGATAGGGGAACCAGAGGACGGGGAGGGGAGGGGAGGGGAGGGGAGGGGAAAAGACTCAGGAAAAAAACGCTGTGATGTGTTCATGTCACCACTTCCTGAGATGACTGTAAACTGCATGAAATGCAGATACACACTACTAAAGTAAAATTTTAAAAAATAAAGTACAGAATCCTTATCTCTTCAACCCACTACAACCAGCACCACCACAACTCTACTCCACCAAAACTTCTCTTGTCGACATCACTAACGACTTCTGCATTGTAGAACTCAGTGGTCAGTTTTCGGTACTATCCTTATGTAACCAATCAGTAGGATTTCATCCGGCCACTCCCTGTTCCCTTCCTAACAGTCTCTCTTCACTTGGCTTTCAGGACACCGTGTGAAGAGCTACCCTAAAACACACTCTGTGTTTTTCTTCTGTATCACCAGTAATGTTTCCATGTCCTTTGCTAGGTTTTGCTCTCTGCTGATGAGACTTTCATGTCTGAATACCCCAGGGTTCAGACCTTGGTCCTCTTCTCTATCTGCCACTGCTATTTTGATGATCTCATTGAGTCTCATTGTTTTAAATACCATCTGATTCCGACATCACTCAAATATATATTTCAAACACAGAGCTCTTGTGCAAACACCAAACTCATACATCTCCTGCCTCCTCCACATTTCCACTTCTGCATCTATATTCATATCAACCCCTTGTGGCCAAAACTGAACTTGATCTTCCTTATACCCCAAGGAAAATACCAACTGCCTTTTTCACCTCTGTCAATGGTAACTCCATCCTACCAATTAGCTCATGCCAAAACCTTGCAATTATCTTTGACTTCACTTGTTCATTCCATACATCTACTATGTCAGCAAATACTTTGGCTCCAGCTTTCTAAAATATCCAGAATTAGCTAGTTGTCATTCCCTTCTTTCCTAACACCCAGACACAAATAACTTTCATTTCATTTGGAGTGTTACAGTAGCCTACTAACAAGACCTCCTGCCTTATCTTCCAGCAGCCTACTTACAAACCAACATCTGGAGGATTCTCAGAAAGTAAGCCCAACCACCTTTCTTCTCTACTAAAAACCTTGTGATTACTCCTATTTCACTGGAATAAAAACTCTAGTCCTCACAAAGGCCTACAAACCACTTCCTGATCTCTCTCTCTCTCTCTCTCTCTCTCTCTCTCTCTGCCCACCAGGCCCCTTGCCCTTCTTGTTCCTCAAACATACCAAGCTTAGGACCTTGGCTCTAACTGTCCTGCTTGTCCAAATGCTCTTCTTCTGGCTCCTTCTAGGCCAGTGTTCCCTCCTCTTTTGTATCTTTGCACAACCTCACCCCTTAATGCGGCCCACCCTAATCACACTATGTAGATCTGCAAGCTCCATCCCCACTGTAGCAACACTCCTGATTCCTTTCATTATTTTCTCCATGTCTTTACCACTTTCTAACAAAACTTTCTACTTGATTTATGACACTTCTTAGTTATACTCTGCCTTCCTCAGTTAGATGTAAGCTCCATGACAATAGGGAAATTTGCCCTTTTATTTCATTAATGAATTCCATGTGCCAAGAACAGTGCCTGGTACATAGCAAATAATAAATATTTAGAGAGCGAATGTGGCTAACTGCACTTAGGGTCATAAGGAAATCAATCTTGCTATCATATAATGGAGGCCATGTGATTTTTGTATTATTGATAGTAGCCAACCAATGATAAATGCTGTCTCAAATGTAGCTAAACAGAAGGAAGCCCAGCGACTTACGAGAGAACCTGGCAGAAAATTCTGTCACTAGAACAAGTTTGTATCTTGATTCATTTAAACCATTCAAAGTCAGCAGTAAATTCAACATCATAGTTGGTTCCAGCCTTTTCTTTCATCATCACATGGAAATTTTTGCTTTGGCCATGAACTGCCACAGCGCTGAAAGGGCTTTGATCCTGTTTCTGGTCTTCAATCCAGGTCATTAGAAGTTTCTTCACATCAGACACAGGCCCAGCTCAAGTGTTTGTCACTCTCAGTGCCTTCAATTAGAAGATCCAAGGCCGAAGATATAGCTCATGGAACAACCACCTGCCTGGCAAGTGCAAAGTCCTGAGTTTGATTCCCAGTACCAAAAAAATAAATAAAATAAAATAAAATAAGCAGATTTCTTAACCATTCCTTTCACTTTGTTCTTGTTGTTTAAAGTTGTGGCTACAGTAGAATGAGATAGGCTGACTCCTAAGCATGCTTATCTCTGATTTTCAAACTTCATTGTCCTTAATCACTTTCTAATTTTGTCTCCTGATCAATCACTTGATGTGGCTTCTCACTGGCCACACTAACAATGGATCCTATATGTTCAGGCTCATGATGAACAGATTGCTAATTAAATCATGCTTAAGAGAAGACACCATCAAGAGATGCAGTGAACATGAGATTCATGAGACTGCTGCTGGGATATTGCAGCATATGGCTTTGCAGTAAATTTTTACAAATAGGAGTATATTTCAAAATAATTGTAAAAACTACATAAGCCAGTTACACAGTCATTATCATGCATTATATATGGTACATAATTGTGATATACTTCTATACAACTGGCAGTGCATTAGGTATGTTTACACCATATCCACAATGCACTAGTAGTATGCTATGTCACAGTGGTTATGACAACACTGGGGATGGGAAATGTTCAGCTCCATCATAATCCTGTTGGGGCCCCTGTTGTATATCCAGTCTGCCATTGACCAAAAAATCAATCATTAGGTGGAATGTGACTATATTGGAACCGCTGTGGTATCCTGAACAAGGTTCCAGTTTTCTCCAACCCCCATACTGACTTTGCTAGGATTTTTTTGCTTAAATCCTCATCAGGTGAGTAATTTGAGTATATCTTCATTCTTTATACATAAAGCTGCTAGTTAATACACAAACCCATCAAGTCCTTGCTGACCACCTTCTAACTGCCTACCAAACACTCAGCTTGACACCAAGGGATAGGATAATGGGTGAGGAAGAATATCAAGCTCTCAAGCCAGCGTGACAGGTTGGAATGCCAGCTCTAACAAAATCCAATTGTATAAGCTTAAATAAGTTACTCTGCCTGTACCTTCATTTATTTTTAATGGAATGATATTAGTATGTATATTTAAATGTATTAGCATTAGAAGTTACACGTAGCATGCTTAGAACACTATCTACAACATATGTTCATATTGAGAATATTCATATTCTCAATATATGTTCATTCCTACCTACAGCCGTAGATATACAATAGATGCAGATGTAACAAAAACAATATAGTGAGAATATTTAGAAACAATAACTGGAAACAAGTTAATATCGATCACTTATTTGCCTCATACCCCAAAACAAAAATCAGTTGTGAGGTATTTTATATTTTTCTTTTAATATTATCTTCAAAATCCAAAATCCATTACATACGAGGTGGTGCCTGGGAATCCTTTCTCCTGGGAGAAGTGCTGCTGTCAGAGTGCTGGTTCAGTGTGGCAGTCTCACTCCGGTGGGACGTTTCACTAAATGTGGAGAATATCTGCAGTTGTATGATGCAACCACCAGAACGGGGCACCCTGAAGACCAAAAAGTCATTGTTCTCAGAGAACCAGAAGGGTAACACAGAAACTGCTCAAGTGAGAACCACTGAATCCTAGAATGAGGTGCACATGAGTGTCCAAGCAGTGAAATAATGAAGATAAGGGATATTCCCACCTTGTTTAGTCATCAAATGGTTTGTCTCTTTGAGGATATAAAAATAACTAGTTTTTCAAGAGCACGTACAACATGTCAGTTATCGTGTGAAACCCTCGACACACATAATTTTATTTAAAACTCATGACAACCCTATAAAATCAGCATTACAATAATATCCACTTTATAGAAGAAGAAAAAGGACTCCCAGATTGACTTGATAATTTGCTCATACACATCCAGTTGTTCAGGTTTGAATACAAGGCAGATGACTCCAGTTTTGATGGCTCTGTGCTTTTAGTCTCATATCGCAGAGTCTGTGATGGAAGATGGAAACCACAACTTGAATACTTCAAAGATTTGAATGTGGTTCATGGGTTGGAGACTTGGTCCTCGATGTGGCGAGGTAAGACGTGATGAAACCTTTAACAGGTGGGGCCTAGTGGGAGGTTCCTAAGCTGCTGCAAGGAAGCACTTGGAAAGGACAGTGGGGCACCTTAATAACTCTGTGGCTTCCTGTTTTGAGGTATGATCTTTCACTCACGTACCTACTCCTGTCATGACACCCATTAGCTGACTCAAAGGAGCCATTCAACCTTTGATTTTGAACCTGCAGAAACATGAACTAGATAGACCTCTTTTCTCTGTAAGTTAACCTGCCTCAAATATTTCCTTGAAGTGATGAACAACAGACCAATATAAACACTGAGGGTAAAAAGTTCTCCTTCTAACATAAGACTCATGCTGACATTGAGAGCACAGGTATCACTACTTGGATGGTGTACGGTGGAGGTTGACAGTGTGCGGTGTCAGCACAGGACAGGACAGGCTCTGTGTTAGAGAACAACAGAGGACTTTGAGCAGCAGGAGCATGAGAGGTTAGGGAGGCATAGCTGGATGGTTCAGTAGCTCTTAGTCTACCAGTTCTGACTCATGTTCTCCTGCTCAGACTTTGAAGTCCTTTCCAGAATGTTCACTTTGTTTTCAGCTGTTTCTCTTTTCCCAATTTAATGCTACCTCTGTAGAGAGCCTAGTGGACAGTTGAGATGTTAGCAAAGACCAGAAATAGATTTGACAACAGCAAAGCATCAGAAAGCTCTTAAAATTGACCAAGCTAAGAAAGAAAAAGGGCTGGTGATATAGCTTAGTGGCACAGTGCCTGCCTGGCAAACATAAGGTCCTGAGTTTGATCCCTGGTACCAAAAGAAAGAAAAGATTCTGGATACTGGTCTGAATTATTTTGTTAGACTTGTTTTCTGTTTGGGAGGAAGAAGGATGTAGAAGAAGGGGGGAAGAGGAGGAATTAAAAATTTCTTAATTGTATATAATTCAATAAAAACAAGGATAAAGTTGACTGTGGTCTCCCCATACAGCCACACAATTCCAATCTTCAGAAACTACTGTGCTGACAGGCTGAGGACTATCCTTTTCATCACCATCATTTTTCCCACAGGCAACCATCAGAGTGCAGTTATAGCCCTCAACTGGGAGAACAGAGTCCTTGAGAAAGAATGCTTTCTTAGTTACTTTCTCATTTCTGGGACAAAGTACACAACACCTACAAGGTAAAGAAGGAAAGATTTATTTTGGTGCACAGTTCGTAGAGGTTTCAGTCCACAGTCAGCTGGTTCCAAGCCAGAAGGGTATGGCCAAGAAGGAACAGTTCAGGGCATTGTGGGCAAGAGGCAGCAGCAGGGAAAGTCCTTCCTCTTTTCCCTTTTGATTCCATCCAGACAGCAAGCCTATTGGTTGGCACCACACAGGGTGGATCTTCCCTCTTCAATAAATCCATCACCCATACCTAGCACTGTGCTAAACCAATCGGTGGACTAATCCAGTATGGCACACATATGATCCAGTATCATGACCCCATGATCCGGTCACTCCCAAAAGACTCACCTATGAGTGATGAGGCTTTGTGGGGACATCTGATATAAGCCATAACAAATGAATTCTCTAAAGGGGGTCTCAGCACAGCAGAGTAGGGATAAAGTTCCACATCTCCATCTTGAAGATGCCCTGAAGAAAGTTTGAGCCAAATACAGCTATAACAGGTAGGTCAGTTTTTATATCCCATTCATTTTTTAATAGGCAATATATTTACATGGCTCCAAACTTAAAAGTGTGTAAAAAGCCTAGCTCTACAGCTCCCCTGACCTCCTCCACCTTATTTCACTAGATAACTCCTTTTATTAGCTTTCAGTGTATTTGCTAATATTTCTTTTTGTAATCACAAACATGCATGAATATATATTCTTATTTTCTGGTCCAGATTTATTTAAATAAAATATTATTCACAATAGCCACATAGACCAAACAAGTCCTCTGAATGTCTTTATCCCCTTTTGTCTTTTTATCATTGGGACAATGGCATCACCAAAAAATTTCATGGGTATCAAGCAACATAGTTTATGCAATCAATAAAGTAATAAATGCTCCAAATATGTCATTCATATTAAATCATTATCTTTTATTTATATTTTAGACTTCAATAATATGAGCAAAAGTCTATCTATTCATATTCTGCTTTCCCACAACACTCAGACTTCCCAATAATACAGGAAATCATGAATAATTTAGGGGAAAATACATATTGTCCCCTATTTTTAAAAAGTGAATTTTAACACAAGCATCCAGGCTCCTGAACAGTACAATTATGCAATTTAATGTGAAGATGAGAGAGTTAGAGCCAATATTCTATGTATCCCTATGATATAATTTGCCATAATTTCCCCACATGACAAATCTTGTGGAAGACAAGCACTTTGTACTAGTGTTAATTCAAAATCCAGTGTATAGAAAGAATTTCTTTTAAATAGCATCTCTAGTATCTATAAAACCAGGATAGCTTTAGTATGTAAATGAGCAGAACTTGTGAATAATCATGCTTCAAACAGCATAGCTTCTATAACTTATGAATAGCTATAAAGAAATTATACCAGTCTACTAATATTACTTCATTTAGAGTGATATTTTTAAATCTCATACTTTGTAGAGCAATACATGTATAGATCTGTTCTTGATTTTATGTATTTCATCAGAAGTATCAATACGATTCTACAATTCAATAATAATTAACATTTATAAAATGTGCCCAAAGAACAGAATATGGCAAGACCATTCCTATGGGATCTCACATGCATCTGGTGCCATAAAAGTCCCTGTTTTAACATACATATAATTTAATCAACCAAACTCCTATACAAAGTGGAAATCAGGCTGAGGAAGGTTTGAATGAAAAAAACTAAGAATAAAATCAAGATTGGTTTTGTTCTAAAGCTCATCCTGTTTTCAATCACTCAGTGTCAATATTTTTCAGTGATCTTTAGCTATGGAGCTGTGAAATCAAACAAGTTAAATGCTTCCAAAACAGGGACAGCCACAGAATAGATGTGCTCTTTGTGAAATGAAGAAATAAGGAAGAAGAAGGGAATATCAGGCACCAGTCAAGCCTGAAACTAACAGGGCAAACAAGCTCAAGTATTAAGGCTCAAGAATAATACCTGATTGGATAGCTCATCTTCCCGATACACTGAGACATAGACTGGCCTTGTTCGCACAACGCTTAACACATTCCTCACATTTAGAGGTACACCTCGACAGCGCTTTCAAGCTAGAATTCTGTGCCACTAACTTGCCAGCCAGGGTTACACAGGTCTACTTCCTAAAGCGAAAGATTTGATATCTGAGGGACCACGTTGGTTCTTTTAAAAAGCATGCACTTAAATGGGATACTTAGTGTGGAAAGGGTGCTAGAAAAGGCCGAAGTGTCACAGCATCTAACAAATAGAGTTTTAGTCTGAGGAACCTGAGAATAAGAAACAAATCTGGGCCTGTGAGGGCATCATTAATGCTGGAAAAGGCTGCTTGAGGGTGCAGGGACCATCCACTCTGCTAGAAGGCAATGCCCTGGCTCTGGGAGAACAGTAACCCAAGATCTAACCATGGAAAGAAGGGCTTGAGCAGGAGAAATAGTACACAGAATGGGTCTTTGTCTCAGCAGAAAAGCCCAGTTTGTGAACTCAGGGCAACTTAAAATTACCTCATAGTGTGGGAATATAGCTCACAGAGTCTAACTTTTAATGTTAGAGCTGGCCTAGCATCCAGCACGGGGCTATTTTGAGGTCTTGTGGCCATAGTTATAGGAAAGGAAGACTGCAGAGGCTGAAGGCCAGGTCATGCCAAACACCTCTGAGTCCCACAACTACAGAATTAGGTCTCCTGAATTTTGTAAAATTTTTATTGGGTAAAGGGTATAGAAACTGAGTATTGAGGATACAGCAGTAGTGTATTAAGGTCAGTGTGGGTGTATGAGGCAGGGAAGATTGAAGTCCAAGAAGGGGAATAAACATCTTTATAGAAGATGTTAAAAATAATGGCTTTGCATGTGGTAGCAAATATTACTGTTGAATGGAGTCAAGTAGTTGTACATCTTAATTCTTGCTTACAAGTCCTATTCAGATATATTGATACATAAAAATTACTTACAACTAATTAAGCTTCTATTTAGAGCACCCTCCCTAAAAAATACTTTACTCTTTTTAATAATCATGGTGGGTAAATTCAAAAGGTATACTTCTTAGGAAAATGATACAACTGCTTTGGATGATTTTTTTAATTATGGTATCTTCCCCTTTTCCTGCCTCCTTTCTTCTGTCAAATAGCTTTGTATACATTGCCTCCAGCAGAGGATGTGGCAGGCAGAAAGCGAGAATAGTTTGGTCGGGTGTGTAGCTCAGTAGCAGAGCACAAGCCTAGCATGAGTGAAGCTCTAAGTTTAATTCCTAGCAAGACAGGAAGAAAGAAAGAGAGAAAGAGAGGAAGGAAGGAAGGAAGGAAGGAAGGAAGGAAGGAAGGAAGGAAGAGAGGGAGGGAGGGAGGAAGGAAGGAAGGGAGGAAGG
>NW_004955463.1:9490778-9501535 GCF_000276665.1 Chinchilla lanigera
AAAGAGAGAAAGGTACATAGATAGATAGATAAATAAATAGCGTAAATAACTGATCAACTAACCTAAAGGATTCTGTGTTCTATGCACAGAATTCATTTATAGGTAAGGATCTGATACCCAATCTTACCCAAGGTAAGAAAAGGATTTCTCCAATGCTAAGAAAAGAGTAAAGAAGGAAAATACAGCAGCAAGGAAAAGGTAGCTTAGTAACAGGGAAATCAGGGATAGGTAGAAAGTAAATAATTCTCTTAAGGGAGAATCCTGAACATCCTGTCCAAAAAAAGCCTGGGTTGAGAAACAATCCCAGAGGAAGACAGAATGGCATCATGATGCTGGTTCTCCAGTAAGGTAATGGTGTTGAGGAAGAGACTGGCAAACCAACACAGCTCAGGAAAGGCAGGGAGAGCTGACAGAAGGGAAGGGCCATGGGGCATAGGACATCTCAGCAGTTACCTGCACTTGCAGAGAACCAAGTCAAGTTTCAGCACCACGTGTGTTGTCCTGACCCTTGACAAATAACCTTGTAACAGTGGAAATTCTTCCAAATCCACCAAAATTAAATATCTGCCATCTTGTATTTCTGTACTGAGCCCAGATAAAGTTACAAGGACTACATTTATCCTCTTATTTTAAACAACAGACAAAGCAAGTGACAAATGCAAAGCAGTCATTTAAGATACTGGATGTTGGGTCATGAAAAACAATGGTCCCTAAGAAGTGGGAAACAAAAGAGATGAGCCCTGTGGTTGTCCCAGTTTCTTGCCTTAGATGTATTTCCGAGCTGCAGCCCAGGGAAAGGGAACCCACACAGAGATCAGCAGACTTGCTACACTGAAACGTGAATGCCTGGAGAGATTATGCAGTTTGTGAATCTTCGAATTTTATATCCAGCAAAAGTATCTTTCAAAAATGAAAGTGGAATGAAGACTTTTCCAGACCTACCAAAGATAAAAAGGTATCACCAAAGGAAATGAACATCAGGAGGAAATATGGATCTACATAGAGAAATACATAGCATAGGAAATAAAAGGCTATATGTATAAACTTATGCCTATTTTCAGATTATTTAATCTCTTTAAAATATATCTCTACAAAAATATATATCTCTTCAGCATAAATAACAATGCATTGGGGACAGTAAGGTATGTATAAATACAATGTATGATAACAATAGAATAAAGGTTGGGAAGGGAGAAAAGTAATGTTCTTATACTATATGTGAAGTGGGAGCAGATCACTTGAATAGAGGCTAAGTTAAAAAATATACACTGTAAATCTTAAAGAAACCACCCACTAGTAAAACAAACCAAAAAATTATAGTGGATAAGATAAAAAGGAAATAAAACTGAATCATAAAACTACTCAATCTAAAAGAAAGCAGCAGAAGAGGGCCTTTTACCAGGAGACCTAAGATCCTGACCTATCTCTATCTCTGGATAAAGGCAGGTATGCAGTTAGATTTTGTCTCTTGGTCCCAGAGAGATCTTGGTACACTGGGGGTTTAGACAAAGTCTACTAAAGTCATTAGCTGACTGCCTGGCAAGTGTGAGGTCCTGATTTCAATTCACAGTACGTTCCCCAAATTCATTAGTTGATCTGCAAGGTTCCACTGAGCCTTACAGTTCTGCAGCTTCTGGTCTCTTTTCACAAGTACAACCTGAGGTTTTAGAGATGCTGTTTGGCTGGCAGTTGAAAGGAGCTCAGAGAAACCTCATTAGAACTTCCACTGGAAGAGAAGATTGGATTGGTGATTGTCTAGATTTCTAGACCCTCGTTTAAGAAATGAGGGAATTCATGAATCTTTGGGATCTGTCAATATCAACATTTTAATATCTGATTCTAAGTATCATCCTCGATTTTTTCCAAGCACTTAGTCAGTACCCAGTAAAACTAAAATATGTCTCCCAAACTCTGATCACAGCTTTGAAATTATATTAACTTTTAGATGATTATGGATAAAAATATTTCTGTCAGGCTCTGGCTGAGTAAAACCAACCAATTTGGCAAGGGAAAATTCATGGGTTATCCCAGGTAACGATTCCTTCTTTATATCCCCATGATGACAAAAATTCTATCAGGGAAATTCCTCAAGATCCAATTTTCCTACTTAACTGCCAATCCAACCTTCCATGATTGTTGTGTGTATCATTAATTTCTTCCCTTTGCCCGAATAGATTTAAAATGAGAATGAGAGGAGTTTTATCCCAAATGTACAATTCTTTGACCAATGGAGAAGCCCTATTTCCACATGTGGACCAGGTTTTATCCGACTTCTACTTTGACAGAATCACAGAATTCTCCTTTTGGTCTTCTTTTCTACCTCCCCGCCCAGGATACCACCACACCATTCAAGACTATTGAGATTATAGTAAGTTGAAGGCAACTGAGAAATACTATTTTACTGAAAAGGACAAGTCTTTATATTGTGTGCTTTACAGAAAAAAAAAAAAAAAAAACCTTAAAAATGATAAGCTATTGCCATGCAGTTCCCTTGAATGAGCAGTGTGGTTCCCAGCCTTGCTTTCTTGTCCAAAGCTGTGTTCTTCCCACCAAAGGTCTCTCTTCAAAACACAAGAATTCAAATCCCCTACAGCAGCCCGCAGTCAAGGCAGATCATTGCCAAGCAGAGTGGTGCCGCTGCTTTACGCTCCTATGGTTGTCAGACTGCACAGGACTTAAGCACAGCAGTCCACCCCGAGGCAAGGGCCTGTGGGACTCATTCTAGGATGCTCCCTGGATTCCAGAAACCTCAGATTCTACCTGACTCTACATATATATACATTGTGTTTTTTCTTATACATGAAAACCTATGTATATTAGTCATTTTCCTCTCCCTGAAACAAAATACCCAGGAACCCCTAAATTTAAAGGATAGGTTTATTTTGGTTCACCCATTTCAGTGCATTCAGTCCATGATCTGCTGGCTCCAAGGCAAACATGACATGGTGCAAGACACGGCAGAGGAAAGCTGTTCAACGCAAGACAGCCAGGAAGCAGAGAAAGAGAAGAGAAGGTCCAGGATGAGAATGCACCGTTCCAAGTCACGGGTGATTCACACCTTTCGACCAGGCCCCGCCCCCGAACATGAGACTTTGTGGACAGTTTAGATTTAAACCATGACACTGTTATAAGGTTTATATTTGATTTTAGCTGAAAGGCCAAGAAACAGCCTATGACAAAGTTTAATTTATGAATCAAGCACAGTAAGAGATTAACAATTACTGATAATAAAATGGAGAAACTATAGCAACATACTATGAAATTGTTTTTTAAAACTTAAGAATTATTTCAGGAATTTTTCATTTAATACTTTCAGACCTAGGTTGATAGCAGGTAGCTGAAACAACAGAAAGTAAAGTCCTGAGTTGGGTGAGAGGGAGGAGAGTAGTACTACAAGGCAACAGAAATGACGCCTGCTTCAGACCCTTAAGCATGGAAGGAACTGATACTCAGTTCAAGCCTAATTCAATGTTTATTTTCAAAATTTATTTTCTCATAATGTAGAAAGTCCCAATGTAAGGTTTAGTCAGTTCATTTGTTCCATGATGTCATCAGAAACTAAAGCTAACTTTTCTCTCTGCCTGCTCCACTGGGCAAGGCAATATCTTCATCTCAGGGCTGACATGCTCCTGGCCAGCAGTCAGCACAACAATAATATCCTTGTTCATATCCAGTGGGAGAGAAGCACTGACTCTTCTTTGCACAAATCTCAAGAAAACCTATTCTCCTCCTGGTTTTATTTGCCACTAGATCCTCAGTACCTTCAGAGTGGCCATGAAGAGCTAAATGCCAGCTGAAAGTTATTTGCATATTCCAATTTTCTGGGCTTATTTCAAATTTTCGCTATGTCCTTTTACATGTAGTAACATTGATGAGCTTTAAAAATAAGCAATAAACAGGGGTAACAATCTTAGGTATACAGAGTTTTTAGCCAAATGTTTGAAGTATCCAGCATGCAATCAAAACCCAATAGATACCTGCTGAGTGAATAAAAGAATAAATGTATCTCATGGCCTGAATCTGTGTGAACCTGAATCATTCACTGACAAGGGAACAAGAAGAAACATCATAACATTGCTTTCTCATCCAAGGGGAAATGACCATAATAGATGATGATCCCATTATAGGGAAATCTATCTGTCCCTCAAGAACATCACCTTATAGTTACACAAAGACACAAACAAAACAGTGGAAATTAAATATATTTAATTTTAAATATGTCTTATCCTCCCTGCATGGCTAAATTTTAGGAGCATTCACTATCCTGTAACTTCTAAATGTAGATAGGAGGCAATAGGGGGATCCATCTTCCTGCTATATAAGAGAATCCCTGTTCCTGCAATCCCCAAAAGACGGTGCAAGGCAATTTGACCTTCCAGGAAAATTGATCTATTCAGATCTCAGGTCCCCTCATCTGGTATTTTGATACATTTTTGTACTGGATAGTACGTGTCCTGTCCTCCCACCCCCCCAAAAGGGCATGCTCAAGTCTTAACTCCCAATACCTCTAAATGTGACCTTACTTGGAATGGGGTCTTTGTACAAGACAGCAGGTGAAGATGAGGTAGAGTGTGCCCTAATTCATTCCTGTAAGAAGAGGGAAATGTAAACAGACAAAAAGCAGACAACACACAGGATAACATGACAACAGAGGCACAGACTGAGTGATGTGCTTACAAGCCACGAGATGCCCAGGACTGCCGGCAACTGCCAGGAGCTGGGACAAGACAAAGAATTCTTCCTCTAGTGCCTTCAGGAAAAAGATCATCCTTACTGACTTCCATACCAACTCCCTCTATCATTAAGCTTCAACTGTGGTAGGTTTTTGCTACTAAGAACTCTCAAGAGATTTTATAAACTAAATAAACTTTTGCCAACTTTCTTCTGGCACCAAAGATCCCCAGAACTAAGTTTACAATAATCTGGTTCCTTGTCCACCCAGATTGTTATCTCCTCTGCAATTGAAAACCTTCATGTTTTCAGTCTGGTGTGCTTTCTGTCCGGCTTGTGGCAATTGCTTGGAGCTGTAATATATAAAATCCACAGAAACTACCTCTCTCTTTTCTGTTCATCTTCCTGCAGTACCATAAAGTTCCTCTTCTGGAAATGGCCCTGTAACACAACCTCCACCCAACAGATGTTCACAGCCCCCAGGTGGTCAGTCAGGAGACATATACACCACTCTTGCCCCCAGGTATCACTACTGCTGCTGCTGTCTTGTTGATTGCTTTCTTCATCAATGAATATGTACTATTAATAGCTACAGAACATGTAGCCTGTGTCAGACACTATGCTAGCACTGAGATATAGCAAGATGAAAACAAATAATGGAACCCTTGAGAAGTGTCCTTTCTAATAGGTGAAGATCATAAATAAAGCAAAGCAAGTGTTGATAAGGACTACAAAGAAAAATTATTTAGATGAAGTACGGAAAGGCTTTAGGAAGAAGTGCATTTTAAAAGCACACTCAGTATAAACCTACCCTGGTTATTGTAGCAGAACCCAACTGCAAACAATCTAGGTTGCAGAAATTCTATGTATCACTTTGAAGGGTAGTATTTGATTGTGACTTGCCGGGAAGCATCATCCCTTGAAATGCCCACGATTTTCAGTCTCTCCCATCTCTTGGGGAAAGCTGCTTTTCCAACCTAGTCACTCCTCAGCCACAACTTGCCCTTCCCTCTGAGGCTAATGGTTGGAGGCATTCTGCTGGTAGCACCCCAGCACGCCAGCAGTGCTTTTTCTGAATACAGGGCACAGAACCGAACCCCACCCCAAACGATTTTCCAAAAATGAAAAAAATAAGCACAGTGACGTTTACTCCATCTGAAATACAGTGTACAGAACTGAGAGTGTCAGAGGTGATTGTTCCCTTTTATCCTGTGTTGGCCAGAGCCCATCTGGAATATCTAGTGGACTATTGACTCACATGGACCCTAGAGCAGTGGTGCCAAACCCATGACACATGCGTTATTTTTCTTTTAAGAGAAAAGATGTTAATGTATGAGTTGTTTTGTTTTGTTTTGTTTTGTTTTTTTTTCTAAACTAAAACCTCAGTATTCAGGTTTAATTGCAGTGTTGGCACTTTGTAATAAATACATAGGTTTTGGGTTGCAGTTTGGGCACTCGTCTCTAAAATGTTCGGTCAGATTGCAAGACATTTTTGTCTCCCACTGCTTCAACCCCATGTTCTTTCCATTTCATTTTATTAGCTTTAGGAAAAATTAAATGAGTCAGGGCAGTTGCTGTGGCAGTGAGGACACTCAGTGTAATGACCTCTAGGTATCCTGTCTGCTCCCTATAACTCTGGCTCCTTTATTCTAGAAATTTGATTAACGCCATCCCAATGCACAAAGCTTTAAAGTGCTGAGCTATCATTTGCCTGTTTTTCCCTTCTAATGTTTAAAAGGAAATCAATTGATGGCAGCTCGTGTTTCTGTCCTTTGCGTCCCTTGCCAGAAGTGAATCCCACTGTTTCTGAGTGAGAACAGGCTGTGCGCCTGCCCTGCAGCCTCTCCAGTGACAGTGAGATCACAAAGAAAATCCACATGCTCCTCCTCGTGACAATTAAACCATGGGGGCATGGAGGTCAAACCTCTCTCCTCTCCCATCCCAAGGTGTTCTTTATTCTTTGCCTTCCAAAATCAGTGGGAACACAACATCAAAAAGACACTAAGAGGGTACATTACAGCCATCTGGAGGGTTAAAGTCCACCAAAGACCAGCTATGGAATCTTGGGTACATGAAGTAGCCATTCAGTGGCTCTGTTTCCCCCCTGTAAAGTGGAATTAAAAGCAGTAGCTACTTTCAGGGCACATAGCAAGAATTACAGGAATTCAGATGTGTAAAGCAATTGAAAGCAAAAATTGCACCTAGTGAACACCATATAAGCTCTCATTCGGGGTTAAAATTAAACACATAAAATCGTGTTTATTAGTTGGAGGCAGATTGTGTTCTGTGTTTCCCCCAGGAGAGACAGTGGGATATGACAGCTTCTGGAATCTGACAGACAAGGAACAGTACTGGACTCCAGTTGCATGACCTTGGAAATGATATTTATCCCAGGTAAGCATCAACTTCCCCATCTGCTGAACAGTGATAATAACATGCTCTTCACATAGCTGTTGTGAGAACTGGCTGGCTAAGTGTTCAGAGTGAGCATGCATATCGAACGTTTGGCTTTAAATGCATGAAATCCAGTGTGCACCCTTGATAGGGAAAGTAGGTTCTCAGAAGAAAAGAACTTAATCATCCCAGAATTCCAGAAAGAGGGCCAAGGATATTGCTCAGTGGCATAAGCACCTGCCTGGCAAGTGCAAGGTCCTGAGTTTGATTCCCAGTACCAAAAAAAAAGAAAGAGATCTTTGTTCCTGATTAACTTTTCCTAATAAAGGGCAACTACTTCATCAGTTCTGAAATCCAAGTCACTCAGGCAGTGATGCAAGGTGTCCTCCATGCGCATCCTGGCGTGCTTTCGCATCCTGCCCTGTGAGTCTCCTAGGCTATCCCAACCCAGGTCTCCCTGATTGACACACTCTTCCAACAGCCCATCCATTATTCAGAACTGTCTTCTGAACCTAGTTCTAAACATGGCAAGCTATAGCATCAAGCTTTCCTAATAACTATGGACTGATAGTTTACCCTTTTTGGCCTACTAATAGTAGAGGTTTCTCTTGGACAAGACCATTTGAAAAGCAGCAATTTGGTAGTTATACCAGGCTTGACAAGAGAAGAAAACATAGCACTCCACAAGGAACCCAATCAATGCCAAGTATCCTGTGTGACCTGTGTGTGCAGAACTCTTTGACTGCCTTAGGAAAAAACTCACACGACCCAAGTATAACATCATATTTCTGATGGCATCAATTTTTTTGCCTTTTTGTCTCAATGATAATAGGCTGTGGCTCTACATCCAAAATAGCTAAACAAGAAGCTTCAGGTTCCCTTCTTCCACATGTCTCCATTTGTACATGAACACACTTAGAAAGAAAGTTATTTATCCATGATCAAAGGTAAGAAATGACAGCCAGATCTAGAACCCTGGTCCCCACTTCTGTCCTATCATTCTTTCCACCTCATCACATTGCCCCCCAATGTTTCTGAACTTTAGACATAGTAATCCATTTATGTTACCAAAACTTCTTTCTCATTTCAGGATCTCATCTCCTGCTGGTACACTCACAGAAAAGAATATTTACTGAGAGTATCTTTGTCTTTAAAACCAAGGACAAAGTGCTTCAAACAGCTAACCCTGAAGCAAGTCATGCCCAAGATGTGCGTTCCCTGCACCACTGCCTTGAGCCACTCCAAATGCCACATGTCCTCCTTGCCCATCTAATTTTCCACGTAAATATCATCAGCCACCATCAGTAAGTCATTTCCTGCTGATAAGCAGCCCTTGACATGGCTATAAGCATTCCGATTTTACCACCTGGTCATTAATCCCTAAAAATGCCCTACACCCAAATTCTTAATTGCTTAAACAAATGGTTTCCATGGGTGATTAAGCACTGTAGTGAATTGGCAGCACCTGCTGACAGCAAAAGTCGTTCTTTGTGACATTAGTTTCACATGCCTCCCCTCCATCCCAGGGCACACTGAGTGAGAGCTTGAGACAACAGTGAGGGTCATGAAAACAAGGCCTGAAGGTGAGGGACAGCTTCAATCTCAAGTCATGATGAAGCAAATATCATTATTGAGAAGTTTTAAATAAAGATATGCTTCAACAAGAATTATCCTGGAAAAACAACCTAAGAGTGGTCACCATATGCCCACCTTAGCATTTGGTGTGCCTGTCTTTCTTTTTTAATATTGGCTCCATTGTTTACCCACCCAGCTCTTGGGATTTTCTGGATGCAGCAGCCCCCTCCCTGCCTCACAGCCACTACTCACAGAGGTACCTGAAGCGCAGCCACTCCACATGTGACTGACCCACCACGACCTGTGATCTGAAGGCCATCACAGTGCCTTCTTATAATTTTTGGAATTGAGGTCAGAGATTAAAATCAGCATTTTTCTGTTGCACATGCTTTGAAGCTTGGGGCACTCCAGTTCCTTCCAGCAGCAGAACCTCAGGTGTTTCTGGCCTCCTCCATTCTAGGTCCTCGCCTCCATAGACTTCCATGTACCCACAGTCTTATTCTGTTGGTTTCTCAATGGTTAATCACCCCTTCTGTGTACAAAGATCTCATGAATAATATGCCAATTCCAAAGAAATACCTTTAATTTTGGAATTGTGGTAAAATCTTAGAGAAGATAGGGAGTTGTATCTTTTGATTCAGGCATAAATAACCTATTATCTATGCTGGGGACCAGAATCCATACAATGAAGTGCTTAGAATTATTTTACTTCAAACCATTTTGTATCTGTTGAGAACCTAACTTTCCAAAGTTTAAATTACTCCACAGGATACTATTTCTCTTAACATTTTAAGAGGGAAAGATTATATAACTCAGAATCTTAGCCATGCTTAAGAGCTCAAGGTAAGAAGAGACATTTGCATAAATCCTACACTACTATCTTACACATTCCCTTGCATAAAAGGAAGGTGGGCAAAAGTGATCACGGTTAGTTCTGACCTCCCCAATCCCGACACTGATGGAAGAGTTTTCGGGCTTTCAGGACAACTCCTGAGATACACAGTCTTTAAGAGCTACAGAAAGTACAGCTGTACCTGGACTTGGGTTAGTGACCACTTAACCCTGAGTTGCCACATTATTTATTCAATATGGAGTGATGGCAGATCCACTGCGTCCCGGTCACTGATAGGTCATGCCCTCTCCTGCTCACAGCTGTGCTTTGCCTACAGCGCTTTCTCACAGCATCTTCCAAATTAAATGCTCCTGCAAAGGTTTCTCTCCTGTTTATCTACCACTACAAAGTGAACCGCTACAAAGCTTAGTGGTTTAAGTCAACATTATTACCTTTCATGGGTAGCTGGCACAAGATAGATGGTCCTTGTTGGTTTTCTCATGCTTCAGATGATATGGTGGCTACCCACAATTGACTGGGGGAAAAAACCAAGATGGCTCCTCTGTGGCTGAAGGTTGATGCTGCCTAAAGACTGGGAATCAAGTGGGGATTTAAGCTGTAGTACTTACACGTGGCCTCGATGAGGCTTGGGATCCCTACAGCTGGACTTCATGGCAGCTAGGTTTCAAGAGGTAGCCTAAGGAAAGGAAGCATTCCAAGAGGCTCAAGAAATTGCCACATGGCAGCTTCTAGCCTCAGAAGTGATCATTTCTGATATCATTGTTGGCCAATAGTGAACCACAGGTGCATCCAGATTCAAAGGGAGAGGAATACTTGATATTGTGAATACTGGGAGGCTTGGTTCACTGGAAAGCCAACTTTGGAAACTTGCTATCCTAGTCTATCTTCTCACCACTACAATCCACCTTCTGCCCACTACTGGTTTATTAACCTCCCACTTGTAAAATACACTCACCCCTTCAAAGACCTCCAACTCTCATCCCACTGTGGCTTCAGGTTGGGGTTTTAAAGTCCTGGATCTCATCACATAACCAGGTTAATTTGCTGAGGAAATTCTTCAGGTGCATTCTCGGTTACCATCAATCTCTTCTAGTCAGCTGTTACTACAAGAAGCCACTCAGTGTTTAATGGATTCTGTCAAGCATTGAAGGTTATGAAGAATTTCGGAAAGACACAGCTGGGTGGCCTGTTGTTTGGCATTAGCTACAGAAGCAAAAGCTTGTGGATCGCTTCCAAGGTATCTTCTTCATTTATGTGATGGCTG
>NW_004955463.1:9501635-9527166 GCF_000276665.1 Chinchilla lanigera
TCTCTCTCTCTCTCTCTCTCTCTCTCTCTCTCTCTCTCTCTCTCTCTCTCTCTCTCTCTCTCTCTCACACACACACACACAAAGGTTATTTCAGGATAGATGGACTTCTAACTTGGGCACTAGCTTCCCCCAAAGGTATTCCTGGAAGTCCTAGATCACTTCTTCCATATTGTGTTATCAAGCCAAGTCACTAAGACCATCCCAAACTCACGGAGAAGGAGATGGACTCCATATCATAGAGAAAGGGATGCCTAGGGGCTGGGGATTTAGCTCAATGGCAAAAGCACCTGCCTGGCAAGCGCAAGGTTGTGAGTTCAGTTCCCGGTACCGGAGAAAAACCAAAAAAAAAAAAAAAAAGAGAGAGAAAGGGATGCCTGAGGAAAGGAATACATGTTAACCATCCTGGAGATGAGCTATTAAGAATTCCTTATTCCCTACTAAAAGTGTGGAATTCTCCTAAGGAAAAAAATTCTTGTCTGCCAAGTCTAGTCTAAAGGTCACTTCCCTCAAGACAGTGACTCCCCTAGAATTCTTAGGTGCCCTTACTGAGTATTCATACAACAAGCATATATATCATAGCAATTTCTACTTCCTTTACAAAGATTACTTAACTGTGTGTCTCTTTGATTAGTTGCTGCTGCCAGCATCTATTTTACTCACAGCTCCTTCCCTGGCACCCACCATGGTACACTGCACACAGTGTACCTCAATAAATATTTAATGAAGTAAAAATGGAAGCTGATTATGTCTACAGCCAATCTTGCTGGAGCTGACCTTTGGTTTCAAAGCCAGGACTGAATCCGTGGCCTTTTTATCCTCCTTTTATTCCACTCCCCTTTAATTTTTTCCCAAACATATAAGAGCCACTATTTTATGTTAACAACATCATCAGGACTTGTCCTGAACTGACTTTTCTCTGCCTTAACTCCTGTGGGCTGGAGGAGTGATTATCATGTGCAGGATGGAAAGGGGGAGGGGAACCAACTTGCTCCTGAAAATGAATCTGCCATGATGCACGAGCCAGGAGCTTAATAGGGAGCATGATCCTCAATTTGCTGAGTGTAGCTCGAAAAGGAGCCCGGAGTTGGGCTTGTGACATGCCATTTCTCAGAGGATTTCAGCTGCTGCTACTGCTAAAAGAAGGATTGATGACTCTAATAAGAGATCTGAACACCATCTTCTTATAAAACAGAAGAGCTAGAGTTGTCAGGCTAATTGGCATTGCAGGCATGAGTATGTGCATGCCATACATAATAATGCATATGGATTATCCACATCTACAAAAGAGTAGAATGAGGATAAAGCAAAAGCCAGTAGGACAAAGGCAACAGGCAGTCTAATCCACTTAATGGGTCAAGGAGCTCAATGCTGAGCCACAAATGCATCATTTGATAATGCTAATGAAAAAGACAGCAATCTATATCTACAAATAGCATTAACGTAGATTTGGTTTAGAGGCCAAACTAAATTGATGTGAAATTTACGAACCTGGCCATCTCTCAGATATGCTTGGTGAGGGGGAGAGTGCTCAGTTCCTACTTTTTTGCCTTTGGAGATCGCTGTGAATTAGGTCTTGTTTCCAACGTGGGTTTTCTTAATATGTGAGACTTTTCAATGACAACTGTTTGCCACCTAAACTTACTGCTGAGGATGCCAATTTTATAAATGGGTGAAGTCTACTTGATGACCCTTTGATGCATTTCATTTCCCTGGCCAATCTCTGCGGCGCTCCTTTTTGCACACACACACACACACACACACACACACACACGCATGCACGCACACACAAAGTTGCAGGTGGTTTGAACTGGAATTTGCAGCAGGGTGTGTGTGAATCATGATTTAACAGCTGGTCCTAGAAAGCATCTGAAATGTTGTGATGATTTGGACAGCGAGCTGTCTGCAAATCCCATTACAATATTCCTGTGCACAATGCCATTGGAAGAGCACTTCATTTTCAACAAAAGTTCTCATACATCCTCCACAGGAATGACAGCCCAATGCACTGCAAATATGCAGGGTGCATTAAGTTTTCTTATTCTTATGATGCCTCAGTCAATATGAGGTAGCACTCACAGAGGGTAATGAAGTCTGCTTTCCACACATCAGTGTTCTTACAATTATGAGCTGATTGACCTTCACTTTATGCTTCACCTGCAGAGAAAGGGGAGGCCGGTATATCATACAGTATAAGCATAAGAGAGTCAGCTCCTTGGAGGAGGAAATGATGAGCTTGTCCCTGCTGTGTGCGATGGAAAGTTCTGCTGTAGTCTTCCTCTGAAATCAAGAAGGTATTACTGCAGACCAAATCAGAAGTTTAAGAGAGACAGGGAAATTTGGGGTTTTTTTTACAATCACCTGAAAATTTAAACTACTTTGTGAAAAACCTTGTAATAAGTGAAGTCATTTCATTGACTAATTCCACAGATCTCACCATTCCGCCTTACTCAGCTCTTAGCCCCATCCACTTTCAAATGACTCAGAGAGCTGCTGCCTCATCTTCACACCCAGAGTCAGGCTCTGTCTCAGACACTCATTACTTCTGCTGCAAAACTGCGGCAACCTAGTTAAATGGGCACACTGCCTCTAGTCTTTTTCTTCTGACTCATCCTAAAAAGATTGTTGCAGTAAATATCTTCAAAATATTCTAAAATATGCTCCCAAACACTTCACTGTCTTTGTTGTTATTTGCAAGTACAAAACGCACTGTCTTTAAAGGTGAAAAGTTAGGCCAAACCAAACTGGAAGGTCCACCTCCTTCCCCCCTTTGAACCATCACCAACTATCCATACATCTGACTCTCTCTGTCCTGTTGAGTCAGCCCTTGGATCTAAAAATCTCATCCTTACTTTTTTGCAAAATTTTTCAGCCCCAACTCAAAAATCACCCTATCAGAGTAGCAATCTATTTGCAGCCAGAGGTCTTCTGGTCTGTTTCCATCTTCACTCTAGCATTCTAGTCAAACCTCTATGACTTACCAGTTTTCATTTCTCCTAGGATCACTAACCACGAGGAGCCTCTCTTCTCTACCTGATCACGAGTGCTTCAGTGCTTTCAAGCATAATTAGTCCCTATTATGTTTTAGATCAAGAATATCCCTCAAAGTCCCCATGCACTCACAAGTGGGGGTTGTGGAACCATGGAGCTAATATAGCTGACCTCCTGTAGAGCTGAGGTCTGGTGAGAAGAGACAGATGTGACCTGAAAAGTCGTCTCTCCTTCCGCAGCTCCTTCTTTCTGTCTCTGCTTTGTGGTTGCCATGACATGAGCAGCCTTCCTCCAATGGGCCACTCCATCACCGTGCCATTTTTGTGTTTAACCCTGCTAACCATGAACGGAAACTTCTGATACTGTGAGCCAAAATAAACCTCTCCTCATTTAAATTGAGAGTGTCAGATATTTCATTCCTGCAGTGACAAAAGTGACCAAGACGATCATCACCAATATAACATTTGATTTGTTTTTTAAAGTTTCTCAGCTAAGGCATGAATAAATACAGAACTGTTGTATTTTTACCCCAATAACTACCTTTAGCTGGGCTGTGTGGATTCCTTTTTTCCTCTGAACAGTAGCTCCCTTAATAACATCACAACAGATTTAATAAATTTGTAATACCTGTTAGATATCAGAAAGTCTCATGATCTATTTTTTCTTCTTGTAATCTTATATTTCTCAAATGACAGGAAGAAGAAAAGGAATAATAGAGGCATAATCTCTTCATGTGGTTTTCCATTACTAAAACAAAATACCAGAAGCTGAATGCTCTATAAAGGAAAAAGGTTTATTTAGCTCACAGTTTTGGAAGATGAAAGTGCAAGATCAGGTGGCCTCATTCATGCAGCCTCTGGTGATGCTCATCTGGCTGCATAATGAAATCACTGGTGGCATCATGGCAGAAGCATGTGTGAGGAAGAGATCACATGCAAATACAGAGAAGTAGGGAGTGCGAGAAACCAGTCTTGCTCTTCATATAACTTGCTTTCAAAGGAGCTACTCAGGGTCTCACAAGAGCTATATTAATCCATTCTTTTTTTTTCTTTTTTTATTTTAAAGACAATAAAAAACAATAAAAATGATACAGAATTTCAAAACAAAAGTGCTAGGAAATGAACAATGGTTATTATATTGCATATTGTTATCTTCAAAGTAGTTGCTCGAATTACCAGTTATACTCATGCAAAATTGATCAAACAAGATAAGCACTAACTGTTCCTTTCAGTGAACTAATAGAAATTACTAGTACAGTTATGTTAGCTATCTTGTGTGTGTAGATGTTGGCTAACTTGTCCCAGCAATGGGAAAGTGACTAATAACCATAATCAATTTAAAGCCTGCTGCCATGGCCTATGTCAGTGGGGCTTTTATCCTCATAACTCTCTAGATCTGAATTTTTTGGGAGTATGTCTCCAAGCCTCAAAGAACATGTGAGAGTGCAAGATTGAAAGGGATAATGTAAGCTCTGCCATAGGAGTCCAGTATTCTCCTCAATACCCCTAAAGTCTTAATTACACAGGAGAATCTTTGTGATTCTGGGAGGCTGAGAGCTTAGCACACTTGGTCAAAAATAGGATACCGACCCCCACATCCTGAAGTAACCTCCAATCTCTATAAGGAATACTTACAGAGCCGCTCTCACCTGGTTTGAGGAATGGGAAGCAATAGCTCCTCACCTGGAACATGGCAGGACTCCCTCAGCAGAGACTCCCTGACCTTCCTGCCCTCCTCTCCTGAAAGAAGGGTGAGGGTTGGTGATGCAGTGGCACTGGAAGTAGGACCAGAACTACCCTGGCTCCCCCAATAAACCCTAGAGAAGGAGTGCTGGCCTCAATTGCTGGAGAGCTGCTTTGAAAAAATCATGTTGTAGAGAACTTTAGCCCAGCTTTGGGCTCTGGCTACAACCCTGGGGCAAGGAAAAACCCATTTTGACACTCTGTTAAATCTTTTATATTGTAGGCATGCAGCCTTCTCCTGGCCTCATCACTGTTTTCATAATATTTTTCTAAGTCTGTGTTTCCCTACAGACACTGAAAACTCTTTAAAGGAATATGTCTTCTTCATTTTCTATCGCCACTTCTTAGCACACTGCTGAGTATTTTGTGTGCATGCAATCAATGTCTGATACATGATTTTCAAATCCCCAACAAAGCTAAAAGTCCCAGCATCATGAGATGCCAAGCTCCTCATTTTTCAGAAGAAACTCAGGTCCAGGAAGATGAGGTCATTTATCCAAGGGCACACAGCTAGTTGGGATTCCATTTCTCATACAAATTCATACACTTAATGGTGCAGCAAAAGCAGACGTGAGCCAGGCATATTTGATGACTGGCCTTTGGAGAGAAGAGAGTGGGTAATGGAAAACACTGTACAAATTCCAAAAGTTAATTTTTGCAGTTGAAGCACATTTTTCATTCCTAACCTGGTAGGGTTTGCCAGTGTGTGCCGTGACTAATGTTGGCCCAGCCTAGACTTCCTGTTTTCAGGGCAGCATGACAGATTTGTTGGTATAATTTGGCTTTAATTCATTTCAGGCCAATCCTGAAAACCAGAGGCTCTGTCATGTCTCATTGTAACATTAACTCCATTTTTCTGCCTTCATTCCTTCTGTTAATAAGTGGAGGCCACTCAATAGGACAGTCTTCACTGCCTGCTGAAGGTAACATCCAGAAGTATAAATAAATCCTCACATTTAGTCTTTTAGTCTTTTTTGTTTTGTTTTGTTTTTCCTGGTACCGGGAATCGAACTCACAACCTCGCGCTTGCCAAACAGGTACTGTGCCACTGAGCTAAATCCCCAGCCCCTAGTCTTTTATTCTTTTCTGAGAAAACTAGTGGTTTTGTTCTCTCATCTCTTGAGTGATTCCAAGACTGATAAACTCATCTCACACAGCTTTTATGTTTCTTGAAACAGAGTTTCCAAGGCAGATAGGCTCAGAAAGGGTGATTCCTATTGTGCCATGATGAACTCAGGTGACTCAGGGTTAATAAAATATTGACTCTGGGTCACAGTTTTATCCACACTTAACTCTGTCTATTAGAGCAGACAGTATTGGAACCTGAGATATTTCTTCTGTTTTGTCTCAAAATCATTTATTCAGAATTCCCAAAATGAGGATGAAAAATAAGAAAGATAGAATGTTGAAGTCTTCAGATGTGCTCAGAATTCGCCACCTGTGACTAGTTCCATAGGGGCACTCTGAACAATATGCAGTAGAGAGTGGTTTTCTGAAACAGATCTTTTAGAAGGAACACTTCATGAGTCAAAAGCCTCTTGTCATGGATATCTCTCTGTATTGCTGACTTTCATGTATTGTATAAGACCTCATCTAAAAATCTACCCCCACTTAAAAGTCTTTGGCACAGAAGTAGAAGTCATAACCTTTTATTCCTTCATGAGTCTTGTCTCAACCACAGACCAACTGTCACAGCTATGGAAACTTAGAATACTGATGGGCAAGTCTATACTACGTCTCTACATTCAATCTTATTAAGGGAAAAGGAGTACCTAGTCCTGTAAATGGCAGAGAGCACCCACAGAGACATGGGAAGCGGGGAGTGTGTATTCCCCACAGAAAGGAAAGCTGGAAGACATCTACCAATCCATAAAGACCCTGATGTTATGGTTTAGATTGGGAATGCCCCCTCAAAGCTTCAAACACTCGTAGGCATCCCTTTTGGAAGGTAATTCAATCATAGATGTGCTATACACATCAGTGGATTCATCCACTCATGAGTTCAGTAACTTAATATGCTGTTAGGAGGTAAGACCTTGTCAGAAGAGAGGGATATTTAAAGGAGTGTGACCTTAGAAGGGTATATGTCTCTCCTGGTTTCTCCTCTTTCCCTTCCTGCTTCCTGACAACTATAATATGAGCAGCTTTCCTCTGCTCACACCCTTCCACCATTCTGCTCATGCCTTGGAGCCAAAATGCTATGGACTAAGTCATGTGAGTCAAAATAAACCTCTCCTCCTTAAAGCTGTGAGTGTATGGCCTTTTGTACCAGAGACAAGAAAGTAACTAAGAGAGGTTATATGGAGTTGTTGCTGTGATTGTACTTGACCATGTGGTGTAAAAGTCTTTGGAACTTATTTGCAGGAAGAGTTTGGAAAGGTTTGAAGATATTGTTGTGTCAGTCAGGGTTTACTAGAGGAACAGATATAATACAAGATAAACAAATGTACAAGAAATTACAAGTTTGGCTTACAATGGTCAGCTACAGAGTTGGATGAGGAAGCGTGCAGAGGGTGTCTGCACGCTGGAGATTGAAGAGCCCAGCCCTGGGCCTGGAGCTCGCTGCAGTGTCTGTGCAAGTCCGTATCAAAAGGCTGATGGGTCTGTGATGGAATACTGAAGAATCTACAATGAAGGCTGGAGAGCCTACACCAGAAGGCTGAAGAGTCCCAGACGGAAGCCCAACAGTCTGCATCAGAAGCCAGGAGACGACCAAGCTGAAGGCGAAGACCAGAGCTCCTCCGAAGAACCAGCAGCCAGTCCTTCCTCAATTCCTTCTTTTTATGCAGTCTACCCACTCTGGGGAGGTGGGGGTCGTCCTCTACACCCACACCCTCTGCATGCCTGCCTCTTGCACAGGCTCAGGATGAATACAAAGTAAGCACCCTGGACCCCTTCTGAGTTACATAGTTAACCTTCTAAACTTCTCAAATTAACACAATAAACAACATCCCAGAAGGGTAAATGCAGGTCCTTTTCACCCCAGGATGCAGAACTGCTGAGTCACTTAACCAAACCTCTAAACTCCCCAAGTTGACACAATGTATCAGACATAACAATTGTCTAAAGAAACTCCACAATGCTGTAAGTCAAGCTTGATGGGACATTCTAATCAGAGCTTAGATGAAATGCTGAAAGAAAAGCCCATAATAACTACCAGACCCAGGAGGTTTCAGTTGGGAACCAGAACTCCACTGGCAGTTGGGGCTAGAGGCAATGTGAATTACACTCTGGCAGAAAATTTGTCTCCATTTTGCCCACATCCTGAGACTTTGCCAGAGATGGATATTAATGGTAGTGGATTAATCAACCTTACAGAGGAAATTTCAGACAGCCCAATATTCAGGGTGTGGTAAGAATATTATTGGCAGCTATTAGCCAGATCTTGAGAATCAAGAGAAAAAAGCCTATTTAAAAAGTTTTCAATTTTGCCAGAAAGGAAGAACCTGAAAAGTTTGTTCTTTGAAGAATGTGGTTGCTAAAATAGATTATCATTAAAAAGAAGCCAAGAATTTTATATTAGGACAATAGAAAAGTTTAGAAGGGCTGCATAGGGAATTAGTCTCCTCAGATTTGATTCACAGTGCTCAGCTATCTGGGTACTCAGAGGCCTCTGCAGCAATGATCCAAAAGGGCCTGGCTACTGTTCAGGCTGGCAGCGGCCCTTGGCATCATCCTTGGGTGCTGCTATAATGGGTATGCAGAATGCAAGAGTTGTGAGGTCAGGCAAACTTCCATCCAGATTTCAGAAAAAGGTCTAGGAGACCAGGCTGTATGCCACCAAGAAGGCAGGGTGAGAAGCTATGTGAATAAAGCCAAAAGTCCAATGGAAACTCCAGAAAGATGGAAAAGCCAAGAACATGGAATATTGAGGGAGGAATAATGCAGGCAGTGAGTGTAGCTACCCTGAGTCAGGCCATGAGGGCTGCAACTAGCAACATTGTAGGAGCAAGCCTGCCCGAGCCGTTTGGAGTTCACATCTTGCCACAACTTGCTCTGAGAGCTGGACATGGAACTACAGGATTTAAAGTTTGCTCAGGTAGGTTTCATTCTTGTTTTGGCCTGATTTTTTTTTCTATCCCCTTATTCTTCCCTTTTGGAATGGGACTATTTACCTTGTGCCATTGTGTCAGTAGTACTTAACTTTCTGTTTGGTTTTTACAGTGATTTAGCTAACAGTTTACCTTGAGTCTCAGAAGAGAGTTTGGAGTTGGACTTATCAGCAACACTAAAACTGTTGGGACCTTCTCAACTCTTAGATTCTGAGCTAGATGCATTCCACATAAAGAGATGACATGAGCCTTCTGCGTGGCAGGGCTGGACAGTTAAGTCATTTATGTAGTTCCTAGTGAATCTGTTGGACATAGTATTAAAATACACTTTTCTAAAGACTGTGAAACTGTGTATCAATAAATAGAAATTGCACACAATAACTATACTACATGTCAAATTCCTCCTCCAAGGACTCTGTCTTTCCATCTCAAGAAGTCACAAGGAAAAATTTTAGAAATAAACAACTGTTTTAGAATGGAAAAGATGGGAAAGTTGTACTGCTATTGATCAATCATACTTTTCTAGGGGAAAATATTGAACTATTCCAGGATATTTAGAGAATCTAAAAGTAAACTATTATTTTCACACACAATTTTGAGACAGTAAAGCAACAGCACAATTTTCTGAGACAAAATCTCATTCGCACAAGGCCAATATTAAAAGGCTATCTTTAGGTAGGAGCTGGAAAGTTAGGAACTTCCTTGTCCTGAGTACTTCTTTTTATTCTTACTATAATCTGGGTCATATAACCATTACTTTTTTACACAATTGCTCAATATTGCAAAGGGAAAGTTAGGTTGATTTTCCCATTCATTATATGATGTGACTTGGAGTCCCCATTGCTACAAGCAGTGCCACGGGGAAAGAGACAACTATCCTTAGTTCCAGTCCACTCTTAAGTAAATGTGGGCAGCCAAGAATTATCAGTATAATAGTGAGGTGTGTTTACAAGAATTTCTTAAATGTTTCCTTCATTCCAAACACTACTCAGATATAGAGGTGACAACAATGAATACAAAAGCTTTCCATCCCTAAAAGAAATCACAAACAAGTAGGCAGCACATTAACTAGAAAATTTCTCATACATGTATCTTGTAAGTGCTTGAGTTTTGATAAAATTCAAATTCTTACACAGCATCATACTTGGGTAAAATTCTAGCTCTACCACAATAAACATCCCTGTGTTACTTTAATATACTTGTCATAGTGCCTCTAATGGAAGTGTGATAGTAGTAGTTAATATTATCATTCTTACCTGCCTCTCCTTCCCTTAAAATTTCTGATTCAGTCATACTAAGTCAAAGGCCACAACCAGATACATTGTGACATTTTACAACTCTAGATGTGTGATTTTCATTCAATTTTGCCTGCCCCCCAAAAACATTCTACAGTGGGCCCCCAACTTGGTTGTAGGGTTTTGCCTTTATAATTCCAGCACCTAACACATTTCCTAGAACAATGTAAACACTTCACAAATGCTTATGCATTTGAAACAACTATGTGTACTACTGAACTTTGTGAATAAAACTATAAATGCAAAAGCAAGGTAAGAGTGAAGAATAAATCTTCATCAGGAATAAATCATGAAAGGTTTTCCTTAAGAGCATGTTACCAGCTAGCATGGATCCTTGCTTTAGTGATAGTGGAAATTAAAACTAAAGCATGAATTTGCAGGAAAAATCTTTAGTTAAAAGAGAAAGCAAGCCCTGCTCTCACAAGACTCAGGCTGGTCTCCTAATGAGTACAGTAAGACCAATAGGGAAAGGACTCTACCTTGAGTTCCTGGACAGGTCACACTCTGATGCAGGGCTTCAGACCAGTCCAGCTACAAAATCCAGAAGGTCATCTTTCAAGGACTCACTGAATTGGGCCAGGGTCCAGTTGATTATTGTCTCTGTCCTAGTTCCACAGTTCAGGATGAAACCTCAGAACTTGAGGGGCAATTTGGTTCCCATGGGAAGAATCCTAACAATTTGGTTCCCATAGGTGAAATGCTCACGGCTTAAAGGCCAATCTCAGTTGTGTCCTAGAATCCAAGGTCACCATAGATTTAGGGTAGTGGGGTCTTCTAATTGTGGGTGACTTTGTCTTAAAAAGAGTTAAGATAGACAAGGTAAATTGGGGGCTAATAAACCTTGTTTCATAAACTTTTAGACAGGCAGTCCCTGAGTGACTAACATGTCTATAGGCAAAGCTGAGAAGGATTTGACACAGAGGACTACAGAATGAAGTTGAAGTTTTGTTCTACTTTAAGTTACCTATTGGGTACCTCTAGAGTCAAGAAAAGAGTCATGGTTTTTAGCAAAAACCACTTTTAAATCCCTGGCTGTGTCAGAAGAAAACACAAATCATGCTTTTAATGAGGAACAGGTTAAGAGCGCAGGAGTTTGTTTGTTCTTCGTCCCTATGGGGGTCTCTGACATACCATGATTATGTCAAGCACACAGCCTAACTTGTGAGCTTTGATGGATAATTCCTCAAGGGATAAAGGCCTGCTATATACAAGTGTCGTAGTTAGCTTAAGAAAAGGAAGAATATGGTCCCCAGTATAAGACGATGCGCAGAATGGGCAGTGTCTCAGCTGTGAGCTAAATGAAGCAAGGCAGGGAGGCGCACATTTCTTCTCTAAATAACAATTCTTTTCATGTTAAGAAAAAGTACAACTTGAATTGTTTGCCTTCGTTCTAGTGTGTCCCTTGCATCAATAATATTATCTTTTAAACTCATGAGCAATGAGAAAGGAAGGAGCTTAACCATTTCTCAGACTGATAAGCTAAAATATGACAAACAGTCTGGCTGCCATTAAACCACCCTCCTCTTCATTTTCCAACTCCTTGCTTCCCAGAGTTAGGGGACCCTCTCCCCGACTCCATCCTCCAGCACGGACCTTTTCTACCTCACTTCCTGGCCTTAGCTTGTGTAGAAGCCAACCTCAGCACCCTGCTACTATGGGAGAATTCTTGTCAGAGTCACATTTTCACAAAGTGTCTATGAGACAGAGGAGCTGCTTTCTATTTAAGTGAACAACACAATCCTCCACTGAAGGGCAGAGGAAGCACAAGACCAACCGAGGCGAATAGCAGCCGTTCACGTGGGTTGCCTCTAGGTGTACGACTGGGATCAGCAGAAGCCCGCAGAACGTGAGCCAGGGAGCTAAGCAGCGGGAGCAGCCAAGACGCCTGCGGGAAGCTCTCAGTGCGCCTGAGAGACAGCAGGAAGAGCAGGCACAGGGCGAAGGCAGCAGTGGACAGAGAAGGTGGAAGCAGACACATCGGGGCCCCTGGCGGAGCGAGCACCAGGCTGTGTAAGGATTCAAAGGCTGTGGAAGAATCTGCACAGGAACAAGACAGACACACTCCCTTCCTTTTTAAATAAATAGTCTGCCAGAGGAAGGAATATTTTAAAAGTGTAATCACTGACATGGCCAGCATGAAATACAAATGCAAGGAATAGAGGGCATATAACGAAGGGCATTGATGCATCCAATGGGTTTAGATAAGACTACCCAGGTTATTTAAAGAATGTGTCAGTCTGTCAATGGAAGAGGGAGAAGAAACAGAATAGGAAAAGGCAAAGAAGAGCAAGTGGAAGTCAGGTTCCATGGTGCATGCTGTAATGTCAGCGCTTTAGGAGACCAAGGCAGGGTAACCACAAGCTCTGGACAAATGAGCTACTGAGACCTTATCTCAGAAACAGGGGTCTAGGATGCAGCTCAGCGTGAAAGCCATGGCCTCAGTTCCCAGTAAGAGTAGGGTGCAGAATGTAAGACTAAAAGTGGAGCTAAGCCCTGGGCATAATGAGGAGGGTACTGAGAAGCAAGACTAGAAAGCAAGGTAGGCTGGATCTGAGGAGCCTTGTAAGTCACTGCAGAGACGTGGTCCTAGTTCTAAGAGCAGGAGGAAGTCACTTTAAGTCATGGAGTGACAGAAGCAGATGGGAGATGTTTAAGGTCCTGCTGGCAAATAACAGAGTGTCTGAAACATGGAGTGCTTCAGTAAAGGGAAGGCACAAGAGGTAACAGTGAAGAAATCAGCTGGAACCAGGCTGTGTGAGGAAAGATCTGGAGGTTCCTCTCTCCGCAAGGACAGAGGAGAGGAAGCAGAGGAGAAGGAGATGGAGGGAAGACAGAAGGGAGGGAGGGAAGAAGGAAGGGAGTGAGCAAAGGAGGCGGGGGAAGAGAGAGGCTTTCCCACGCGCACTAAGAAATGCTGACACCACGCACCTCCTCGGAAAGTGTCCCTCCCTTTCTCACTAAGTTCATTCTCTGACCTATGAGGCTGAAAGTTACTTTCCATCTTATTCTTAGCTTCACAAAATTGCCAACACATGGGTCACTGATACTACAATATTCACACCCAAATGTGCATAAGAATCCCCTGGTGACCTTATTAAGATGCACATCCTTAGTATACAGATCTGGAACGGGGCCTGAGATTCTGTGTTTCTAACGTGCTTCCCAGTAATGCTTACACTGCAGGCATATGAACCATGCTTTACTAACAAAGCTAAACGGAAGATGTCCAACTTTCTGAACACAACGGTAGAGTTAAAAGTACAAAGTAGGCAAAGAGAACCAGCAGATTATGCCTGTCTCACTTTGCTGCCTGTTTGGAGAGAACCTGGGTGTGCCATGCTTTCTGTAAAGAGACTCTAGGAGATGTTCAGGGTGTAACTTAATTGGAAGCAATTCAACTCCAACATACTCCTCACACTCCTCCGGGTGAGCTTGTGGGTAGCTCTTCTGACTGTGATCCTACACCACAGTGACACCTGCTGGTCAATTCATGGATTACATTTTAATTTATTCTAAGGTGTTGAGAAAATCCATCAGGAAACTTTTGCACATTTATAATTTTATTTGAAGTGCATCTTCTGATGGCAAAAGGAGACCTATAAAATGAAGTGCTTAAAATTTTTTGATAAGAATTAGTGTCTGGGCAGTGGTATGTTAATAAACGTTTAACTACCAGGTCTCCCAGGGGAAAATTGTGTGTGTGTGTGTGTGTGTGTGTGTGTGTGTATGTGTGGTAAATTTTACTGACATAAAGAACTGCAGCATATGATCCACAGATAATGATAAAATATACAACACATTCTGTTGTAAATTCTATATAAAAAGAAATTTTCATAGAATATCTTAGCTCATTTTAACAGAGTTTGTATTTATTCTTAAACTATCATTGCAGTTCAACCAGGATTTAACAGAAACTGCCTGCAAGTAAATGCAAGATTAGGATGCAATTTAGCAAAGAAGCCACTGAAGCTATCAGTGGCATGAATTTAGTCCCAGGATGGACACTGGCTGCTGTTAATTGCGTTATGAAGACAACAGTGAAAAAACTAAGATATATGTTAGACTTCAGTCTTCCTCATGAGCAGGACTTCTTTGCAGAATCATATCATAGTTTTGGGTGCAGGAAGACTATTTCTTCAACTCGGGAGCTACTCATAATGTAACAGCTACAGACAAGGCACAGTTTTAGCCGGGCATAGTGGCGCACGCCTGTAATCCCAACACTCGGGAGGCTGAGGCAGGAGGATCATTGCAAGATCGAGATCAGCCTGGGCTACAAAGTGAGCTCAAGGCCAGCCTGAACTGCATAGCAAGACCTTGTCTCAAAAATACAAAAAAGGAAGACAAAATTTTAAATTTAGTCCACATGAACATTTCTCCATCATCTTCGTAAATCTAGTAACCCACAAAACAATAGATTCAGCCAGACTTTGTAGCATTTTCCAACTTCAATGCTATAAATACTCCCACTATGACCAGCTTCAAACTACAAATGTGTAATCACTGATGTGGAGCTAGGAAAACACACAGGAGCAGCCTTGGACAGTGTTTCTACCAAACACTAAGATAGTCAGAAATAACTCAAGTTTACAGGTGATGGAAAACTGTAGTGAAAATAATTTGGATGTATAACACTTAAGGTTCTCCAGAGGAACAGAATCGATATAAAGTGTATGTATGATTGTGCAAGAGGATTTAGTAGGTAGGGTTACAGAATGAGACGTGGAAGAATCCACAGTGACCATCTGTGTGCAGGGAGCCAAGTGGCCCGGTAGCTGCTTAGCCAAGAAGACCAAAGCTGCAGAACAACAGGGACCAACGGTGCAGCACCAGCCCAAAGCAGGAGCCCAGAAGCTTACTGTGGAGTCACCAGTGCAAGCGTGCACCGGCAGACTGGAGAAACTGGAGGCAAGTTCTAGAGGCAAGGTCTGATGGCAGTGGTAAAGACCGGAGCCCTTCCGAAATGCAGAGACTTCCTTCTTCTTTCCCTATGTTATTCTATCCAGGCTATTGGTTGGTGCCACCCATATCCAAGGCAGGTCTTCCCCCGCTCACTTTGCTGACCTGCACGTTAGCCATCCACAGACACACACACAACTGTGCCGCATTAATCCGCTAGGCATTTCTTAACCCATTCAAGCTGTCATATGATTAACGGTCACAGGAAGTGATGAATTTGGGGGATTTGTTTAACCTTTCTTCTCCATACAATTTATTTAATTTTAAGTTCATGTTATTTAATTTTTAACATTGGCTTTTTAACAACTAGCTCACAAAGGTCCTAAAAATTTAGCACTTCTTTCTAATGAGCAACTAAGAGCCAGTTCCAGTGTACCTATGCCTTAGGGGCTGTAGGATAGTGAGGTCTGAGGATAACATAGCAAGGGATTCGAGGCCCGTAGGGTGATACACTAGGGATTAAGAAAGGCCTGGGCCAGCTCTTGAGCAGTTTGACTCCCCAAAAAAATGACAGATGAAGTCTTGGAATTACAAGAAATTGTTCCCAATAATGGAAAACAAGACGAGAAAAGAACTTTAAGTTGACTTACTCAAGAGTGGGCCAGGCTGGGGATATACCTCAGCAGCACAAGCACCTGCCTGGCAAGTGCAAGGTCCTCAGTTCGATTCCCAGTACAAAAAAAAAAAAGTGGGCCTTCTCAGGGACATTAAGGGACAGTGCATGGGGATTGAGGCAATGGTAAGGTTGCCAGGAGGGGACAAGAAGGTGGCGAGGACAGGTGCTCAGTGGAGACACTCTTCACAACCTCAGAGCTGCTGACCAGACTGCTATTTGACCACAGGGACACAGAATGTGGAAAAAGACAGCCAAGATGTTCATCCTTAGCCAAGCGTGCTGTGTACATGTGTAATCCTAGCTACATGGTAGGCTGAGGGAGGAGGGGTGCAAGTTTGATGCCTACCTGGGAAACTTAGTGAGACCGAATCTCAAAATAAAAGTAAAATAACACTTTTAAAAAGTGATACAGAGCCAGAGATATAGCTCAACAGCACAGCACCTGCCTGGAAAGTGTGAGGTTCTAAGTAAAATGAGAAAGAGAGAGAGACAGAGACCAGGTACACCAGGAAAGATGAGATAAAAGGGGAAACAGTAACCCCTGACCTACACCACTAATGTAGATTCCTCTAAAGAAAGAGTAGGATGGTGAAGCTCTTCCCTTTGGTTTATAGTGAGTGAGGAGTCTTAATGTAGTTAATCCCCTTCCCCAAAGTGAAGATTGGCTATATTTAACCAGGATTTGTTTGTTTTAAAGTCAGAAAAGTGAGGCTAACGGGTGTAGGATAGTGGTAGAGTGCATGCTTAGCATGTGTGAGGTCTTGAGTAATATCCCCAGCCTCACCACCCACACACACATACACACACACACACATCAGAAAATATATAATTCAATGGACCAGAAAGAGATTTTTAAAAACCATCTAATTCAGTCCTCATATTTCACAGTTAATTACAAAATTGAATTGTGACTTCTGGACCCAGGAAGATAGTTCTCGTAAAAAAGCATAACTTTTTACCCTTCATGGTTATTAAAACAAACATGCAGAAAGATGGAGGGAAGCTGTACTGGGTAGAGTAACAGGTACTCAAGGACCAACACTCAGGAGAGTTAGGAGAGTTCCCCACCTCACAGGTCACACCTGGAGCAAAAACCCCAGGCAACTGTATCTTATGGGTACCAAGGGCAGAATGACGCAACCGCTTTTGTCTCCCTGCCATGTAGACCAGAAAATCTTCTCTACCCTTTGAGATGGTATCTCTATTGTACTACTGCTTTGGTTCATAAGCAATTTTTCATTTCCCAAAACCTCCTAAGAGACTTGAATGTTCCTCTAGGGATGCAGGTTGCACCTCATTGTGTAAATCATGGGTTCCTGGGGAAAAGGAAACCAACCCTCCTCCAAGCCCTGGGACTGCTGTGCATGCAGAGGGACCCGATGATGACTTACTGGGTGAGTCTTTCAGAACACAAAAAACAGTTGCCTGAATTTGATCCCTGGCACACAAAGAAAGCCCAGGGATCTGAGAACAGAAGTCTCACCAGCTAATCTAGTCTGTAGAGACCAAGGGTATGTGACTTAGTCACCCATACCTAAAGTGGAATCCAAGCTATTATGGTTTAGATCTAGAATGCCCCCCACATGCCTCATGTTTGGAGGGGGAGCCAGCCTGGAAGGGGTGGGTCACTGCAGATGTGACTTTGAAGGGTACATTCTCGCCCCCAGCTCCTCCTTTCACTGTCTACTTTCTGGCCACCATGGTTTGAGCCCTTCCTTCCACCATGCCCTTCCACCAGACCATCTCTCCTTGGAGCCAGCTGATTACAACTAAAACCGTGAGCCAAAATAGACCTCTCCTCCTTTAACTTTGGGGTATTCGGTGTTTAGTCTCAGGGACCGGAAAGTGCTGTGGACATGCTCAGCTGCTTACCATGTGATCACAAACAAGATGCTCATCTTCTGGCCTTGTTTTCCTCTTGTATAAGACCGGGGTGATCATGTTCACCTCAGAGCGCTGTTATAAGGCACAGGTCTGCAAAGGTTGCAAAATACCTAACAGAAACCCTGACACCCAGTGAGCGGCTGCCTGAGGGAGTTGGGGGGAGGGTAGTTATAATTACTACTGCTATGCTCATTAGTATTATTAGCTAGGGGGCATAGATGTCTAAAAGCACTAAAATCAGACTACCTAGGTCTGTATCTCAGCTTTTCCATAGAACATGTGCAGAGTATAGTCTTGAAATACTGTCCCCACTAAAAAGATTGGAGTTTCCTGGAGAAATGACAGATTTGACATCTGGATCAGGGTAGGTACAAGATGAAGCCGAATCATCGCACAGTGCCCCACCAAAGAGGAATTGTCCAAAACTAGTTGATACAAGGGCCAGCTTGAAGTTTCTCCCACTGGCTTTGGCATTAAAAAGAACATTGATTGCAACTGATTGAAAGGCACTGAATATTTTTAAATCCCAGAATTTGTACTGAGTCTTTGCTGAAGAAAGGAAAGCCCTCCTCTGTCATCTTTGAAGGTAGTCATGTGTCAGCTACTCACTTTAAAATTAGGCAAATAAGAGGAAAGAATTAGGCACTTACCCTTCTCTTTTAGAGGGAGCTGTATTTTCAAGGAAATTATAGCTAGTCTTTGCTGATGAGACTCCTCACTAATAAATATAGAAGGAATTATAAACCTAGGAAATCACCTTTTGCAGTTCCTAGTGAATTATTGTTTCAGGACATGATCACTAGTGGATAAAAAAGCCATTTGGTGGTGGTTCTTGGGGAACCCGACCTTTGTCAGGTTCCAAGTCATCAGGCCACAGTTCACTTGTTCTCTGACGAGAAAGTGAAAATTTTCAGTGGAACGATTGAAGCGAACCCACCTGGTCACACTTTTCCCTAAAAGTGGCACCAGACTGCAGGTACCACCTGTAGTGATATGATATGGAGTGCCTCTCATGTAGGAAAGTGGTTTTGCCCAAAATAATGATAATAAACCTAACCAAAGATTTATATTCAACTTTGAGTGACTAAAACATACGAGGAGGATACCAGTGAATTGATAACTCATGGAAGAAATCAGGTACATGTGTGCTGTGGGATATTCTACCAGAACACAAACTGGATTTCAGAAGTCAGGAGTAGGACACACTCATTCTGTAAAGAGACTTATGAGACTTATCTACTTATTAGCCCTGTTTAGATCCTGATTGGAACAAAACCAACTTTAACATGTTTCCACAGGCTTGAACCACTGATGGAACATGCACAACAAGCAGGTGGCTTGTACCACTGCTGATAAAAGTGGTGCAGCCATGCATGAGACTGTCAGATACGTGCCACCAGTGGTTCAAGCCACCCAGCAGAGAGACTATGACTTAAAAGACATTTTTGGAGGACTCTATTAAATATGTGAATGCAGATTATATTGAAA
This sequence comes from Chinchilla lanigera, assembly GCF_000276665.1. Classification (NCBI taxonomy): domain Eukaryota; kingdom Metazoa; phylum Chordata; class Mammalia; order Rodentia; family Chinchillidae; genus Chinchilla; species Chinchilla lanigera. Next base: position 9,520,660 of record NW_004955463.1, read on the forward strand.
AATCATCACTAATTTTACTCAATGGAAGAATGGAATTGTCAATATGTAAGAAAAAATGTTTTTAGAGACGTGTTGGCATATGTCAGGGTGAAATGTCTTGATGTCTGTGGTTTACTTGGAAATTTTAATGAAAAAAGAAAACAAACAGAAAAATATAAATTATTAAATCTAGCTGATAGACATAGTGGGTTAATTATACTATTCTGTGCACTCTTACTTTTACTATTCTGTATATTGTTCTAAATCTGAAGTTTTTCACAATAAGAATTAGAAGCTACATTTTGAAAAAATCCACTGGGCATGGAGGCACAGGCCTGTAATCCCAGCACTCAAGAGGCTAAGGCAGGAGAGTTGCTGTGAGTTCAAGGCCATCCTGGACTACACAGTGAGACTCTATCTCAAAAATTCAACCAATCAATCAATAAACCTGTTTCCAAATATGATCACATTCTGAAATAGTAGAGGTTAGAGCTTCAATATATGAATAAGACTAGACAGGACATAATTAAGCCTGTAGCCACCTATAACTTGTAAGGATGATGAAGGAGTAACTAAAAGGCTCCCCAAAACTTTGCAGATGGCTTCACTGGTGAATTTTACAAAATGTTTTAAAATTTAACACCAATTCTTTCAAATAATGAAAAACAAAGCATACTTTCAACTCATTTTATGAGGCTAGCCTTACCCTGCTACCAAATGCAAAGACAATACCAGAAAAGAAAACTATAGACCACTATTCTTAATGAATATTGATGTAAACAAAATAAAATTCAAAAGTACATTAAAATGATTATACACTATGACAAAGAGGTATTATTCCCAGCATATAAAATGGTTTAACATATGCAAATCAACAGATTCCAGTAATTCCATCACTCGAAGCTGAAGCATGAGAAAGAAGGTTTAAGCCCAGCCTGAGCAACTTAACAACCCTTTTCTCAAAAGTAAACAAATAAATAGTGTAGCTCAGTGCAAAGGCCCTGGGTTTAATTCCCCAGTACCATAAAAAAAGAGATGGAAGAGGAGAAACAAAAAGAGGAGGAGGAGGAGAAAAAAGAAAATCATTGCCAGGCGTGGTGGCACATGCCTGTAATCCCAGCACTCGGGAGGCTGAGGCAGGAGGATCATTGTGAGTTCGAGACCATCCTGGGCTACAAAGTGAGCTCAAGGCCAGCCTGAACTGCATAGCGAGACCCTGTCTCAAAAAGACAAAAAGAAAAAAGAAAAAAAGAAAATCAACAGAATGAAGGGCGAAATTATGTGATCATCTCAATAGATGAAAAACACCTGACAAAACTTAATAGCCTTTTGTGATTTAAAAAAAAAAAAAAGAAAACAAACTAAAAATAGAAGGACAGTATCTCAACATCATAAAGCCTATGTAGGAAGATGTGCAGTGCTGTAAGACTGAAAGTTCTCCCCTAAGATCAGGAACTAGACAAGGATGCTCACTTTCACTACTTCTGTTCAATATTGGAAGTTCTAGCCTTTTCTAGAGCACCTGGGGGACGGGAATTCAAATTGAAAAGAAAGAAGTAATATTTGATCAAAGATTGCATGAACATATATGTAGAAAACTTTCATATTTCACAGAGAGAGAATGAGACAGAGAGAGAAAGAGAGAGACAGAGAGAGAGAGAGCCAGAGAGAGAGAGAGAGAGAGAGAGAACTGTTAAAACTACCAAACAAACCCAGCAGGATCAGAATATACACTAACAACACTCAGAAAATAATTGTATTTCTGAACACTAATCATTAATGGACCACAAGGGAAATTAAGAAAACAACTCCTCCTACAATAGCATCAAAAAGTTTATTAGTAAATTTAACCAAAGACATGGAAAACTTGCACAATGAAAACCACACAATATTGCTGAAAGAAATTAAAGAAGACAGAAACAAATGGAAATATATCCTGTCTTCAGAGTTTGGAAGAATTAATATTGTTAACATGTCAGTACTACCCGAAGTGATCATAATATTTCTTGCACTACCTATAAAAATCCTAATGACATTTTTGTAGGGATAGAAAAATCTATCCTAAAATTCATATGGAATCTCAAAGGACTTCAGAAAACCAAAACAATTCTGAAAAAGAACAAAGTGGGAATTCTCACATTTCCTAACTCTATAACTTACTACAAGCCTGCAGCAATCAAAACAATATGGTACTGGCAGTAAGGCAGACACATAGACAAATGCAATAAAAAGCCCAGAAATAAATCTTCTCATATATGGTCAAATAATTTCTGACAAGAGTGCCAAGGCTATTCAGTGGGGAAAGTCAAGTCTTTTCAACAAATGCTGTTTGGAAAACTAGATATTCACATGCAAAAGAATGAAGTTAGGCTCTTGCTAAGGCTTATGCTAGATGTCCTCCAAAGCCCCATGTGGTCATAGGTGGAGCTTTTCAGATGTGACTGGACCTACAGTCTGTGACCCTGAGTTTAAAGATGTGATGCTGGGCTTGATTCACGGTAGGATGCTAGGATTAAGGGTGCTCAACTCCGGGTGTGAGTGCTACCTGCCCTAAGGGCGGGTAGCCTGGATCTAAAATAAGGGACAGAAAGAGGTCTCCTGTTGTCACTTTTTGTTACTTGCTGCTTGCTTCCTCACTACTTTGATGCTTTGCTGCCTTCTGCCTTCTGCATGGACTGTTTCTGCTCTGTGATCCTCCTCTGCCATGTCACCCTTCCTTGGAGCCAGCCAATTATAGACCAAATCTGATACAGGGGAAAGAAACTCCCAACCTGCTAGATGTCTGGTACGAGTTCATGTTCTCTAAACTCAAAGAATGAATTTTAGGAACAATGGTGGTTAATAGAAGAATATAATTATTGGGGGAAAAAAAGCTTCTGTCTGAGAAAGAGACAGAAACGGTCCCAAGTGGATTGCCAAGGACCCTGCCTTTTCTATGGATTTTTACAGAGCAAAACTACGAGGCGAGGCAGGTCCAAGAAAGGGAAAAAAATGGGAAATCACAAGGTGGGCATGAGGTGGAACAAAACCGTGGTCAACCGATAAGATTATAAGCATAACTGCTAAGGTAAAATTGATTAACTTGGGAGCAAATAGGGAAGCGAGTTACTTAGCAAACAGGCATGAAACTGAACAGAGGCTTTTCCTGTAGGGGGTTGGGTCAGTAGCTCTTCCTGGCTTCCTCAAGGTAATGGATACCTATTTAGAATATCAATCCCTAATGTTTATCCTTAGGAGAAGTATGGGGACGCATTCGATTCATCTTTTGTCTTGAGGTCTGGCCCTCAGCCCAGGTGCCTCTCTCCCCTACAGTTACAAGGCACCTCTTCTTCTGCAATGGCTCCTACCAGGGCCTGGCCCTGTCTAACTGCCTCTAATGTTTCTATCTAACTGAGTGGTCTATAGCAAAACCTCTACAAACTGTGAGCCGAAATAAACCTTTCCTGCCTTCAGGTAGGTGTTCGTTATTTTGTCTCAGCAACAAGAAAAAGTAACTAAGACAGCCCTTATTTAAACCACATACAAAAGTTAACTCAGAATGGATTATGACCTACACAGCTACCACTATAATAGTCTTAGAAGAAAATATAGGTGGAAATCTTCATCACACTGCATTGGAAATGACTACTTAAGGTGACAGAAAAGCAAAAGGCAACAGAAAAATAATAGATGAATTGGGTTTCGTCAAATTAAAAATGTCCATTAAAAGACACTGCCAACAAAGTAAACTGCAACCTAGGGAATGACAGAAAATATATGTAAATCATATATCTGATAACAAATTCATATCCATAACAAATACAAACTCCTACAACTTAACAATGAAAATAACTCAATTTAAAAATAAGCACTTTCATAGACTTTTCTCCAAAGAGGAGATAAATAGCTGGCCGGTAAGCACATAAAAAGACATTCAGGATCACTGCGAGTGTGAGGCCAGCCTGGGCTACAAAGTGAGTTCAAGATCAGCCTGAAGTGCATAGTGAGACCTTGTCTCAAAAAAGACAAAGAAGATATTCAACACCACAAATTGTTAGAAGAATGCAAATCCAAACTTTCAGGTACCACTACTCACTAAGATGGTTATTATTAAACAGGGGTGGAGAGGCAGACAGACAAAGAGAAAATAAGCAGTGTTCAGTGACAGCGTGGAGAAATTGGGACCTCTGATCACTAAGAATGCGAAGAAGCTGAGACATCTGTTCACTGCTGGTTGTAATGTAAAATGATGTACCCACTGTGAGAAAAACAGTGATGCTTCCTCAAAAAATTAAGCTTTGAATTACCACAATTCATCAATTCAGATTCTGGAAGTACATCATGGTTTAGGTCTAGATTGTCCCCCAAGAGTGTCATGTGCTGAGACCTTTGGAAGGTGACTGGATCATGAGGGTGCTACACTCGGCCGCACTTAATCCACTGGGGAATCCAGAGCTGAATGTGCTATTGGGAAGTTGGACCTGGTTGAAACAGATGCTTTATGTCTATTTCCCTCCTCATTTTCTCCGTTCATTCTCTGCTTCCCAGCTGCCCTGATGTGAGTAGCTTTCTTTCATGAGACCCTTCTACCATGCCCTTCCTGCCTTGGAGCTGGCTAACTCTAGACTGATCCTATCAAAACCGTGACCCAAAATAAACCCCTCCTCCTTTAAGGTGTAGGTGTCAGGCATTTTGTCCCAGTAATGAGAAAAGTGAATACAGTGAATTTTGGTAACAGAGAAGTAGGAATGTTTGCTATGGTTGTACCTGACCTTATACTTCAAATAACTTTGGAACTGGCTCCAGTGGGGAGTTTTGAAACCCTTAAATATGCTTGTTAGATCTCTGGAATGCAGTAAACCATGCTTGGTGGTAGATTCTGGACAGAGCTCAGAGATGAGGATACTAAAAGAAACACAGACAGTAAAAGCCAGGTTCAGGAAGTTTCAGTTGGGAGCTCTCACTGAGAATAGGACTCAAGCCATGTGTGTTATGTTCTGGCAGAAAATTTGTCTATTTGGCAGGACACATTTTGCTCATGTCCTGAAGATGAAAAGTGGCAGAATAATTAATCAGGCAGGGAAAATTTCAAGTTAGCCCAATATTTAGTATCAGTATGATACTGATGGTATCATATGATGGTATCAGTACGATAGCTTTGGGCCAGATCCACATTGAGAATCAGGAATAAATATTATAGCAAAACCTCAATTACAAAGTTTTCAGTTTCATCAGAAAGCAATTGCCTACAAAACTGGGGCAAAGGAACTGCAGGATTTAAATTGTTGAAAATTCAGATTAGCATTAAAAAGAAGCCAAGTGTTTTGCATTAGATCATCAGAAAAAATGTCTTAAGGACACTTCAGGGATCAGCAAGATTCCCCCGTTTCCCAGGTTCAAGTGTCCAAAACCATAAAGCTTTCATTTGAGAAGAAAGACCCTGGGTGACCTCCTGGAGAAGGGCTTCCCAGGAAATTATTTCTCTAGGATTTGTTTCACAGTGCTCATCCATCCAGGCACTCAAAGGTCTTTGTTGTAATGGCCAGGGGCCATTACTACTACTACTACTCAAGCTGGTAGCAGACACTGGCAACATCTAGATGGTACCAGTTTTATAGACAAGCAGAATGCAAGAGTTGTGAGGTCAGAGAAGCTTCCATCCCCTTTCAAAAGAAGGCCTGAGAGTCTGGAGAGTGTGTCCATGAAAGGGCAGTGAATGAACCTGTGAGAGTGAAGCCAAAAGTATACGGGAGACTCCAAGAATTCAGACACACAAGGACTGTGCAATGTCTGTTGAGGAAAGCCATAGGCAGAGAGAGGCCACAGGGGTTGCAACCAGCAATGCCACAGGGGCCAGGGCCACCCAAGCTATTTCATGCTAACCTCTCACTTCAATCTGCCCTGGGTACTGGACGTGGAACTGCAGGATTTAATGTTTGCCCTAATGGGTTTCGGTTTTGCTTTGGCTCCATTCCTTTCTATTCCCTATTTCTCACTTTGGGAATTAGAATGTTTACCTGTGCCATTTTATCCTGGTAGTATTTAACTGTTTTTTAGACTTTTATAGGGTCTTACAGCTAATATTTTGCCTTGCATCACAGAGCAGACTTTGGCTTTGCACTTTTCAGCAATGCTGGAGCTGTTAAAACTTTGGTGACTCTTAGAGATGGATTAAATGCATTTTGCATAAAGACTCATTTTGTATAAGTCTGTTGGGAGTCCAGGTGAAATGCTGTTTTAGATCTATAATGTCTCCCAGGAGTCTAAGAGGCTTTTGGATCCTGGAAATGCTATACTCATCAGTGGATATGTCCACTGATGAATCCATATCTACATGTGTTTTTGGGAGGTAGAATCTGCTCAGAACAGGAGGTGGGTCACTGGGGTCATGGCCTGGAAAGGTTTATCTCCCTCTCCCTACCCTCTCTCTTCTTCTTCTGCTTCAGCCTTGATGTGAGCAGCTTCCCTTTGCCAGACCCATGCCCTTCTTGCCTTAGAGCTGGTTGACTAAAGACTGAATGCTCTAAAAACTGTGAGCCAAAATAGACC
>NW_004955463.1:9527351-9544235 GCF_000276665.1 Chinchilla lanigera
CTATATATATATATAAAACAGAGAAGTGAATAGATGTTTACAGCAGTATTATTCACATTAGTTAAAAGGTGTAAACAACCCCAGTATGTGTTCACACATACACAGGTAAAGAAAATGTACATACAATGTACATGTTTGTTCTAAAAAAACAAATGAAATCTGGACACATATTAAACACAGATGAAACCTGAAGTTCAGTAAATAAGCAAGATACCAAAAGCAAATATTGTATGAAGTATCTAAGGTAGTCAAATGCATAGAAGATAGAACCAGGGCTTCCAGGTGCTGTGGGGAGGAAAGAATACAGAGTGCTTGGAATTTCAATTGCAGAAGATGAAACATTGCAGGAGATGGGGGTAGTGATGTTGCACAACAATATGAACATGTTTAATGCCACCTGTCTTCGTTACTTTTTTTCCTTGCTGAGACAAAATACCCCACACCCAAAGTCAAAGGAGGAAAAGCTTATTTGGCTCACAGTTGGTAGAGTGTCAGTTCCTAGTTGGCTGGCTCCAAGGTAAGGTGACATGGCAGAGGGGCCTCACAGAGGAGAAAAAGTCCATGGCAAAGCAGGGCAGGCAGAAGGCAGCAAGTAGCAAGTAACCAGCAATAACCCTCTTTCTGTCCCTTGTATATTATCCAGGCTACACATCCTTAGGGCAGGGAAGATTCACACTCTTAATCCCAGCATCACACAACCTAGATCCAGCTACCTCCAAAAAGCCCCACCTATTACTGCGTGAGGCTGCACCTTCCTGTCTGGTGTTTCACAGATACTGTGTTTTTCACAAGCTGAAGGTTTGCAACTCTGTATCAAGTAGGCTAGGAAAGCCATTTTTCCAGCAATATGTCCTTATTCTATCATTTGTTTTCATTTTGTTAATTTTTACACTATTTCAAGCTTTTCATTATTATCTGTTATGGTAACTTGTGATCAGTGATCTTTGATGTAATCATTCTGATTGTTTTAGGGCACTAAGAACTATATCCATGTAAGTCTGCAAACTTAATCGATCAGTGTTGTATGTATTCTTCCTGCTCTACTGACCAATCAGTCTCCTCTTTCTCCTCCTCAGGCCTCCCTAAAATACAACAGTATTGAAAGTAGGCCAGTTAATAATCCTATAATGGCCTCTAGATATTCAACTGAAGTGAATAGTAGTATATCTCTCATTTTAAGTCAAAAGCTTAAGATGATTAAGTTTAATGTGGAAGCCATTTGAAAGCTAAAATACTCCCTGTCTTGGCCTCTCGTGCCAAACATACAAGCTGTGAATGTGAAAGAAAAGTTATTAAAGGAAACTAAAAGTGTGAATCTGGCCCAGGCATCAATGATAAAAAGTGAAATATTGGTGAAACCACTGTGGAAATCAGTTTGGAGAGTCCTCACAAAACTAGGATTAGAAGTCCCACTTAACCCAGATATTCCCTTTCTGGGTATTTTCCCAGAAGAATTAAAAACATCATACCACAGAGATGTATGTGCACCCATGTTTATAGCAGTGCAATTTGTCATAGCTAAATCTTGGAAACAACCCAAATGCCCATCAACTGAGGAATGGAAAAAAAAAAGATGTGGTATTTTTATACAATGGAGTGTTACTCAGCTATAAAAAGAAATAAACTCAAGGCTTTTATAGGTAAATGGATGCAACTAGAGACCATAGTTATAAGTGAAATAATCTGGACCTACATGTGTAAACATTATATTGTCTCCTTAGTGTAAGAATATGAAAGAGTAAATAAAACCCAAAATGTACAATAGATAATGTGAAAGGGAAAGAAACTGCACAAAGGAAGGAACAACTAGGATGAAGGAAAGAAGAAAAAGAAAGTACTAAGGATATATATATAGAGAGATAGATAGATAGATAGATAGATAGCTGGGATAATGGTACTGCTGATGTCTGGTGGTTTGTTGAAAGGAACAGTTAATGCTTGATTTTTTATATATTTTGCATGCTTATATCTGGTAATCTGAGCAACTGATGTGAACAAACCATATGCAGTATGACAGCCATTGGTGAATTCCTACCATCCTGTCTAGTGAAACTCTGTATTGTCTCTAATGTTTTTTTAAATTATTATTTTCTTATTCTCTTTAATGGTTCGATCAATCTCCCATTGTTATATCTGGTAATCTGAGTAATTTTGTTGAAAATAACAATATGTAATATAACAACCACTGCTAATCCCTATCATTTGGTTTGAAACCCCATATCATTTTTAATGTCCTTGTTTTGTTTTATTTGTATTTTGCTGTTGTTCTTTTTTTTTTTAACTATTCTCTTTAAAATAAAAAAGTTGAATATTCTTATTGCTGATATGGAGAACATATTCCTGATCTGGATAGAAGATCAAACCAACCACAAGACCTTTCCTAAGACAAAGCCCAATCTAGAGCAAGAGACTTATTCCCTGCAAGTCTGTGAAGGCTGGGAGGGATGAGGAAGCTAAGGAAGGAAAGATGGAAGCTGGCTGAGGTTGGTTCATGAGGTTTCCAAAGAGCCCTATCTCTATAACACAAAGGTGCCTGGAGAAGCTGCAAGTGCTGATGTAGAAGTTGCAGCAAGTTATGCAGAAGATCCAGCTATGATAACTGATAAAGGTGCCTACAGTAACCAACAGATTTGCAGGGTGGAAGAAACAGCCTTCTAGTAGAAGATGTCATCCAGGACTTTCATCGTCAAGGGGGAAGAATCAAGGTGTGGATTCAGTACTTCAAAGGACAGGCTGACAGGGGCTAAAGCAGCCAGCAACTTTCAGTTGAAGTCAATGCTCATTTACCATTCTGAAAATCCTAGGGCTCCTGTGAATTATTCTAAATCTATCCTGTCTGCACTCTCTAAATGGAACAACAAAGCCTGAGGGACAGCACATGGTTTACTGGGTAATTTAACCGACTGTTGAGACCTACTGATCAGAAAATAACATATTTCTTTCAAAATATCACTGCTCATTGACAATGCCCCTGGTCACCCAAGAACTCTGATAGAAATGTACAAGATTAATGTTTTCACGCCTGCTAACACAAAACCCATTCTGTAGTCCATGGATCAAGAAGTAATTTTGACTTTTAGGTCTTATATTTAAGAAATGCATTTCATAAAGTTATAGCTGCCACAGATGGTGATTTTTTTTTTCTGATGGATGTGTGGAGGGTAAATTGACAACTTTCTGGAAAGGGTTCACCATTCTATATGCCACTAAGAATTTTCATAATTCATGGGAGAAATTCAAAGTACTAACATTAACAAAAGCTCATAAGATGTTGATCGTAGCCTTCACGAATGACTTCGAAGAATTCAACACTTCAGTGGGAAAAGTAACAGCAGACAGAGTAGAAGCAACAAGAGAACTAGAATTAGAAACAGAACCTCAAGATGAGGCTGAATTGCGGCAATCACATGTTAAAGCACACAATGGGATAGGTAGTTGCTTCTTATGGATGAGCAAAGAAAGTAGTTTCTTGGGACAGAATCTGCTCCTGGTGAAGATGCTGTGAACATTACTGACATGACACTAAAGGGCTTACACTATTACATACACTTAGTTGATAAAGCAGTCGCAGGCTTTAAGAGGGCTGACTCCAGTGTTGAAAACAGTTCTGCTGTGGGTACAGCACTGTCAAGCCTCATCGCATGCTACAGAGAAATCTTTCATAGGGGGAAGAATCAAATGATAAGGCAAGCTTCTTTGCTGTCTTATTTTAAGAAACTGCCACAGTCATCCCAACCTTTAGCAGCCACCACCTTGGTCGGACAGCAGCCATGAACATCAAGAAAAGACCCTCCACCAGAGACAATTATGACTGAGTGAAGGCTCAGATGATTGTCGGCATTTTTAAGTAATAATGTATTTTAATTAATATATGCACTTTTAAAAAGATACAATACAATAGCACACTCAATAGACTATATTATCTCAATAGTAGTGTATAAACATAAATGTCATATGTACTGAGAAAACCAAAAAAATTGTGAGTTGCTTTATTACAAAATTTACTTTATTGTTTGGATTGGGAAGTGAACCCACAGTCTCTCTGAGGTGTAATGAATACCGCTTCACCTATCATGAAGACTCAGACATGAATACTAGCTATTACCAAGCATACCCCTTTATTATAGCGCTGAGTAAACCATAGAAGTTAAATAGAAACAAGCCAGACCCTGAGTTTACTGACATCTCTATTTTAGCATGAGTCCAACCTTGCTCTCAGAAGCAACTGACCACACATACCAAGCCAATAAGTTTTCTTTTTGTGTGAAAGAAAACTTGTATTTTACTTGTACAGTTTTTTCTCACAAACATCTTAATATTTATTCTAATGTATCCTAGGGAAATGGAAGATGATAATTCTAGAAAATATCCAACTCTAAAATTTCAAGCAGAAATCCTTCCACATTCATTGTCTTGAAGGTTGGGCTAAAGTGTTCCCAGGATATCTGGCTTTATTATAAGTAGTGCCTGCGCTCTCTCATGCTGCAGGAAGTTATAGAGAGGGAAAATGGGGGCTTGGGCCCCCCCAGCTCTTCCTTCCTAATTATCCTTCTTACCTACACAAGTCATAATGCTGTTGTGCTAGGAGTTTACAGGACACTTTTCAGGCTTCCAGAATTAACAGATCCCATTTCTCCTTCTTAGTTCCTTTGCCTGTTACTACCAAGGAAATCACTGAAGAATGAATAAATGAAATCAAATTAAAACGTAAAAATAAGAAAGTGGGGCAGGGGAGCCAGCTTCTTGAATCCTTCAGTACAGCGAACAAGCTGTGAGAATGGGTCTGAATTCATTACTGTCTCCTCGGGTGCTGTGTGCCTGGAGATCTGACAGTCTAAGCGTGGCTGTGAGCCCCACCCCCCATAACCACATATCGATGGTTAATGAATACACACGGGCTGGAGGACCAGGCTGGCGGGAGCGGGCTGACACTTGATCTTCTGAGTGAAACTCATGCTAACAGCTCACAATTCGCCCTCTGAAAGCTTTGCATGGCCTCTGCTGCTGCCAGCCTCCTACCTTATCAGCGGGCACCAAAAGCTTCAAATTACAGCGGCTAATTGTATAAAACGGAAATGCATCCTTCTAATGGAGAGATTAATGCCCCGATTTTTTCTCTTCATTCACTGAGGCAAAACAAAAACACAGATGAAGGTTGTGGCACAGAAAGTAAATTAGCTCACTTAAGAACCACAGTGTATAACCACGCTAAAGGCGAAGGTGTCTCAGATGCTAGAGACACATGTTTGAAAGGAAGAAAACAACCCAAATTAGCTGCTGACAAATTATCCAAGAGACAATCTGCCAAATCCCTTGACAGGTATAAGTTAGCAGTGCAATTCACCTCCACTTCATGAATAAGTTACTTTGTGCCTAAGATAGTTTCATTTATAGCCTGGTTTTATGACATTTTTTATAACTGTGATGCCCTATATTGGTCCCAAGTATAAACAGAGCAGAATAATATAAGGCATTGAAATAAAGATTTAATGTGAAACTGTCTAATGCAATTGGGACTCACAATATAGCCAGTAGAACACATTTTTCATGAGCATTCTAAAGCTCCAGTAGATTTCTTATGGACTAATACAGTTTGTATTAAAAGCACATTTGCAGTTGATTCAAGGAAAGAAGACTCTTGTTACATCAACCTAATTTATCTAAAGAGAGCCAATTAAAAAATGCCCATGGAGTAATTTCATCTTTTTATTAAATTGCCCAGAAGAAAAAAAGCAATATTACTGTAGGGTTATTGAGACACTAAAATTCAAAGGAGAGGGACAGAAATTGGATTTAGGTCATTTAAAAGACAGTCTGAGATCAAAACCTTTGGTGATTTTCTTCTGACAATTGAACACCGTGTACAATGCTAATATATTCTAATACTCCAATTTCAAGGGATAAGAATTTGCAAGTACCTTAAAGAGATGGCCTTATACTGGCAGGGGGACAGTGACAAATGGAAAAAGGGAAGAAGATAATTAATGAACCTGGTATTTGTTCAGTTTTAAACAATATCTGTGGTGGATGGGCAACTTGTCACACCCAGCTGAACTGAATCAGCATGGTGCTGGGTGTGGAGGGCCCACCTGAACAGCATAAAAAGAGAACTGGAGGGGAAGAGGGTGTGCTGTTGATTCTCTTGGAGAGTTTTCCTGATATGAACTCGGTTGTTCTCATCATCAGAGGAGCTTGGGATCTCATCACTGAGGATGGCTGCAATTCACTTTGGAGGAGCTCTGGGCCTTAACCTGAGCATCGCTTTCTGACTCCAGTGCAGATTCCTCAGCCTGCTGCCACAGATCCTTCATCCTACTGGCACAGACTTTCTAGCTTCTATCACCAACATTTGGGCCTTCCCAGTGCAGATCCTTGATACAGACTTGCAAGAGATGTTGTTGTGGGCTCTAGGTCTCCCATTGGACTTGTGGAGGACACTGTCATGGGCTACAGGTCTTCAGCTGAACTCCTGCAGGACATGTGGGATCCAGGACCTCATTTGTATTCTTTAGGTCTCTAGTGTGTGGACATATCTCCCATACTGTTTTGCATTTGACTCTTTGGGTGAATATTATGAAATAGAACTATAAATTCTGTGCCCTGTATTATATCTTTTCCCTTGCAAGCCCTGACCACAACAAAATTGGCACCAGGAGTGGGGTCCAGAACAAGAAAAGGCTCTGCAACAGGTTAAGGCTGTTCTGTAGGCTGCTCTGCCACTGGGGCCAACAGTGATCCAGCAGATCCAACAGTACTTGAAGTGTCAGTGGCAAGGAGGGTTGCTGTTTGGAGTCACTGGGGGAGCCCTTAGGTGAACTGTAGCAGAGGTCTTTAAGATTTTGGAGCAAGGCTCTGCCATCATCTGCAGACAGCTCTTGGCCTGGTATCGGTCCTTAGTGGAAACTGAACATTTGGCTATGGGACACCAGGTATGGGACACACTAAGCTACCTATCATGGCCTGGGTATTATCTGATCCACATGTCATAGACATGCACAGTAACAGTCTATCATTAAATGATTTGGATGTCATTTCCTGGCTTCTAGTGCAGACTCTTCACCTTCCAAATTGGATCCTTTAGCCTTCTGTGTAGACTCCTCAGACTTCCATCACAGACCCATAGGCCTCCTGATACAGACTTGCACAGAACACTATAGTGAGCTCCAGACCTTGGACTGAACACTTCAGCCTGCAGTGTGTAGACATCCTCTGCATGCTTCCTCATCCAAGTCTGTGGCTAAGCATCATAGCCAATCTTGTAATTTATTATATATTTGCATATCTTGTATTATATCTGTTTCTCTAGTAAAATCCTGACTGATACAATAGCACACTGCTTAGTTTAAGAGAAAAGGAATAAAAAAGAACTGTGAGAAGTATAGAAACAACCTACTTATCAGCTAAATTTCAACCTTATTGTTTTTTATAAACTCCTAGATCAATAATGCCCATTACCCTCTATCATGTAAACGTACTGTTCACACTGTTAGTCCATGGCCCATCTCTATTAGTCACTAATTAAATGCAGAACACTGGATTACACACCCCATGAATGACCAATATCATTCAAATATGCCAAACCCATGCCTAAAAATGCTGCCTCTCCATTTTATTTTGCCAGCTAAAGGACCACTAAATATATCTTTTGGAACAATTCTGTTTCTTTAAAAAGTATATTGCAGAATTATCACAAACTTTAAATCTGGACTCTGTCACTTATTTGCTGTGTAATTTTGGATGTCACTTGATGCTCTACCTCTGTTTTCCCATCTGCAAAAAGCAGAATGGTAGTATTTCCACCTTATAGAGTTATTTGAAGGCTACTGGATCACACCCATACATTAAAAAAAATGTTTTGAACATAGTAGATAAACAGTTGCTCTAGAGAGAGAATGCAAAGAATGACATGGACCCCTACGACAAGATAATCCAGTAGGCAAGATATGATTTGGGACTAACTTGAGATAACATGTGAATATACACAATATAAATACAGAATACAGACAGCCCATGTGAGTATTACAGGTTCTCAAAGCAAGCAAGGGTCATCAAGGGTTATGTTAGTTGGAAAAAACTTGCAAGAGATTTTAGCCCTTCAAACAAAACCTCTCTTGAAATGAGTATGATCACTCCACCAAACTGAAATTATAACATGCTGTTGGAATTTGTAAAGCATATATCCCTCCAAAGGATTTCCTGGATGGTTTACCTAAGTCTCTGTCAGTTAGCAATACAACCTATTCTTCAAAACATGTATCAGAAACCAACTGGCTTTCAGATGATCCTTCTGGACTTGCCAGCATCTTCACAGAAACAGAGAAGTGCTCCAGGCTCTTCCAGTCCCAAAGGATAACATGCAGCCCGCCTAAATGTCTGCAATCAACACTGAATAGACAGTTTGCTTCCTCTTTGGAATGGGCTAAGGAAATAAATGCACCTTGTTCAGTTGCATTTTCTCAGATAGTTTATTTCCCTCCCTTTTAAGGCATCACGGGCAGTACAGGCCCATATTATGTTTATACGTCCACCCCCAGCAATAAAACCTGACAAATTATCCAAAGTAATTATCCAGGGTTGGCTTAAATTCTATTTTGAAGCATAATGCATTGAATTAAAAGCATCAGCTCATAAAAATATTGCCTTTACTAGTTGCTAATTTTAAATGGAAAGTTGTCCAAAATTCAAAAGTATTTGTAGATATTGAAGCACATTTTCATTTTCTCATGAGCAGGTTTTTAATTAAGGCAGAACATGCATTTAACATGGTCCATTAACTTTAGTAAGAGAATTATAGGCAGGATTCAAATTCATAAATTTATTCATTGATTCATTCTACCGGACACTGTGTAAGGCACTAAGAATGTATAGAGAGAAAGACTTTGACTTTCAAGGAACTCAGTCTGCAGGAGACAAATAGGTAAACATATTCTAAAAATCACGATATAATAAATATTTTTATAGACATTGAAGGAATGGCTTTTCCTGTGTGGTCTATCTCCTAATGTGAGGTGCATACCAGACTAGTGTTAGAGCAGGTAACAGAAAAAAGATGATATTTTAGCAAGAAAATTCACAGAACATATAGTATTATAGATGCTAGACTATTTGAGACAATAAACATACTGTCCCAGAACCAGTGAAAGAAACCAGAGGAGGAAAGACACAAAATGTGGCAGATGTGTCACTCCTGAAATTTCAAGTCGTTGTTAAAACTTAAAAAGCTGGAACGTAGAATTTCAACCCAAACTCAAAGGGTGCTGTGCGTGTTTGCCCGTGTTCCTTAGGGTTGTGATGTGCACAAAAGTATGTACACAGGTGCTCACTTCCGGCAAGACCATTTGGGGAAAGGATGTACTTCGCCCTCCTTTTTCATACTAAAGTATGATGGTAGTTACATAACAGGCACACACAGTGTGTAATGGAAGAAGACAGAAGTAATAGCCTCTGGGACTGATTTCACTGCAAAAATAATTAGAGATGATTCTTTTAGGATAAATAGGGAATCGTCCAACTGATATACCACGCAGAGAAAATAAATAGTGTATACACAAGTGCGGTGGCGGGCAGAAAGCAAGCAGTGTGTGGGCTACACATAAGCTTATGTGACAGAGCACAGGCCAGAGAGAGAGACAGAAGCAGAGAGCCTGACAGGGAGGTAAGGGCTACATAAGACAGTCTTATCCGAAACATGATACATAGCTTTTAAAGAGTTGTAAGTGAATGAGTATGACTTTTAAGGAAAGGTTTTGGATCAGAAGGAAGAAATTGAAGTAAGCGGAACAGAAAGTTTAGCTTATGTAAGTATTTTGGAAGAAAGGCTATGTGAAAGTCATCTGAGCTATAAGCCAGAAGAGTGTGGATATGATCTGGGGAGAAGATCTACAGGACTGATGCTGGGAGTGAATGCTCAGGAAAAGCTCATGGAAAGGAACAGTTCAGGATCAACCGTCTATCTACTTAGCCAGGCATGGAGGTGCATGCTTAGATTCTCAGTGCTCTGAGGCTGAGGCAAGAAGAGAGCAAGTTCTAGCCCAGCCTGGGCAATTTAGTGATATCTTAGTTCAAATTTAAAAAAACAGTCCCAGAGGCTGTTACTGGGGGATTTAGTTCAGTGCAATTCCCAGTGCCAGGACATTTACAAAACAGTCTATCTACTGTATTGGCCACCAGTGCAATGCTGTAGGAGTTGAGCCAGTGAGCACAGACTGTTCATGAGTAGGGCCCTTTTCCTACCCTGCCAGCTGTTCTTCTCCTTGCTTTTTAACAAGGGCCTTCTCTCATGATCCCTCTCCATGTGGTCTGTGGAACACTCTAAATGTGAGATTCATCTGGTCCCGACAGTTTACTGAGCCTCATCTGCAGGTCCCAGTATGTCCACATAACTTTCCAATACCCTGTGTTATCACATGCTTCCTAAAACAGCAGGTAGTGTCTTTAAGTCCAAGGACAGGGACAAGAAGACAGGAAGATCTGCAGTCACTTCCTGAACTTAGCAGAGTTAGACTGTGATTTCTGAGACCCCAACATAAAACAGTAATAGACAGAACAGAAAGATATGAATATGTTAAGGAAGTTAATCTTTTAAACTGACACATGGTAATTGTACATACTTACAGGGTACAGTACGGCATTTCAATACATGTATACAATGTGTAATGACCAGGTTGTGGTAATTAGCACATCTATCATCTCATACATTTATATTTCTTTGTGTTGAGAACATTCAAGATTCTCTTTACTAGCTGTTTTGAAATATTCAATTAATTTTTGTCAATCATAGCGATCCTAGTGTCTACAGAACAGTAGGACTTAGTTATTCCATCTGAGTGCACTACTATACCCGTTAACCATCCTCTCTCCATCTCCTCTACCTCTGGCAATCAGCACTCTATTCTCCAGGGTGTAGATAACTGACTGGGATTCAACAACACAGGAGTGGAGGGCAAGAAGGGAATATATGATGATTCATGGGTATGTGGTTTTGGTGATAGACAAGTTTATGGAGAAAGATCCTCACTTCCATTTGGTTAGGGTCAAGGAGTCTATGATGCCTCTAAGTCGTAGTTCCCAGTGGGTAGCTGACAATTTGGGTCAAGATTAAAAGCTTGCTTTGAAGACAAAGCAACGTTTGATGTCAGATAAATGATTGCCAGGGACCAGAAATAGAGAGTATTGGCTATAAAGCAGGACAAAGGGAAATACTGGTATGAATAAGCCTTCTAAATCTGGATTGGGGTGGCAGATAAACATCTGCATATACACGAAAGAACTCATTGAGTCTGAAATGAGTGAATGGTAGTTTCATATAGCTATGATGTGCAAGGTAAATATTAAAAAGTTTTAAATCATATGTAGGTTAATAAGAGCTGACAGTGTGAAACAGACAATAGACAGGATAAGCAAGAATGGTTATACAGTGAGATAAAAAGAGGATAGAGGTTAGAAGGCTATATAGGGGTAGGGGATGAAAACTAGCCAAATAGCTAACCAGTGTTCAGCCAGAATAGAACAGTATCATTTGAAAGCCCTTGGGAGCTGCTATGTCATATAGTTCCACTTCATTCTGTATGAAGGAACTGGTTCATAATGAGGTGACAAAGGCAAAATAGATACAAGTCAGGGCTCCCGGGTCCAAGATGGTTCTGTCTTGACCTGTTTCAGCAGAGGGCATCGGTGTAATGACATCTTACACCACAAAAAGAGGTTGAACCATGTGTCACTGGTACTACTGTCTGTGTACAGTGCTTATGTGACCCCAGAAATTTGTTAAGTGTTCTTAGATGGCAAAGCTACCTTATGAGGAAAAAGAAAGGTGCTTCTAGCTTCCAGTATACAAAATTTTGGAGGTTGAAGAAAGTATCTGTACCCCTAGGCTTAAGAATGAAAGAACCGGGGCTGGGGATGTAGCTCAGCGGCACAGCGCCTGCCTGGAAAGTGCAAGGTCATGAGTTCGATTCCCTGTACCGGAAAAACAAAACAAAACAAACAAACAAAAAAATGAAAGAACCACTTTACCATCACACACATAAATATCTATAGAGCAGGCGTTTCCTCTCTATGATGCCACATCTCTGCATACTGCACAGGGGCTACCAAAACCCAAAGAAATGAATGTGTTTGCATGCCAGTGACTATTAAGAGGAAGTGCGCAGAAGCTGTTTAACAGTTTACCAAGCTAAGTGCCACATTTAAATTTTTGCATTTTTGCAAATGAACTCACATAAGTGTACTTATGTGTACTTATAAGCATACTTATAATGAGAAAGGACAGGGAAAAGTTAACCTCATCTGTGAATATCTAACAGATGGAACTAGAAATATCTAGGGGAGAGGAAATAGAGACAAATATGGTTGTCATGGTTTCTTTGAAATGCAGTAAACATAGGGGCCCAAATGGACAATAAATCCCCCACTGGGAAAAGCCACATGTCATTCTTTTCTTTCTTCCCTAATTGCCAAGCTCACTTTGAATGTCTGGAGTCAGTGGGAGATGAGAGAGTACAGATATTGTCACTCACCCCTGGTTATTCTCAAATTAGATTTGCTCTGGGCCATCCTGTCCTCCTATAAAACCAACATCAAACAATTAATGACTATCTCAGATTAATCACTTTTCCCAGTGGGCAGTGGCCGGAGGAAATATGAGCCACATGTAAATAGGAGAAGCTGTACACAGTGAGAGAGCAAGTTCTCTTGTCACTGGGCAAGCAGCAAGCATACAGGAGAACACTGCAAAAGCTTTCTGAATCCTGCTAGACGCATTCAGGCTCCCAGCCCCTGGGATCACTTCGCATTATCTTCAAATTCATCCAAACCCAAACCTCCACATTCTGGAGAATGTGTGCATAGCACAAAAGTGTAGCGTACCTGCATTGTTGAATGGTTTCCCCATAATCTATTTGTGTGAGTGGCTAGAAAAGGAAGGAAGGACAGGATGAGGATAGAGAGGGCTCCCTTCCTAACAGCTTCTTTGGGAGTAAAACTGAAGCCCAGTGCAATGAGGACTGTGCCTAAATGATGTCAAACAGGCAAATGTTGGAAACGTTGCTTGGCTGAACTCGAATGTTTTGTCTGGAAGCTCTGATCAAGTTGACACAGACTAAAAGTCTTTTTCCAAGGTCATCCCAGAGGCTGCCAGCACTGAGGTCACTATTTAAACCCCCTCATTCTACAGCAGCCTGTCTCCTCACTACCGCCCAAACAGATTCTCTGTAGTCTGCACAAGATTAGGGCCCGTTCTTTCTTTGCTTTTGGTGCTCTCCATGAACGACCCTCCAGTTTGCTAATGGATTGTGCAGCTTCAGCTGAGGCCATGTGAAGGAATAGGAAATGTGGTTGTGTTGATCAAACTCTAGGTGGAAAGTTCAGTAAGATCGAGGGCATTTGAGCCAGCTGCAGACAGAGGGAGGGAGGTGGCTTCACCTTGGCTTAGTTACATATCTTTGGGAGCCAATTTCTCTCTCTCATGAGTCTATCCCCAAAGGCCAGTGTTTGCAGCATCTTATTTCCTGTTTGGGGATTTCCTGAAACTGAAGCACAGACTTTGGCCTCTGTAAAGAACCCGCAGGAAGGCTATTCCTGTGGAAGGATAACTGTGTCCATCAGCCGCACTGAACACTCTGCCTCACCAACTTAACACTGTTTTGTGTCTCCTCGGAAGGTACTTTCTAAACTCGTCTTAATTTCCCTTACCTGTCTGTTCCATTATCATCATCCCCAAAACATCTTGAAAATTTGAAAGCCTCTTAACACAACAGGGACAGTCCCTGATTTATGGTTTCATTTACAATTTTTCAACTTTAAGATGGTGTAAAATATACATTTAGTAGAAAGTGCACTTCAGATTTTCAATTTGGATCTTCTTCCACACGCCCCATATGTAAAATGATTCTCTTAAAGAGGCTGGGTGGTGGCAGCGAGCCTCAGTGGCCAGTGAGCCCCACGGTCAGGAGGCAGAACAACAGAAAAGCAATAGTGTGCTGCACTGTTTAAGCAGAAGATAACAACAGTCTAGGTTGTGAAATGCATTTTCAACTTAAGACAGTTTAAACTCATGGATAGGTAACCACATCTTAAGCCAAGGTGCATCCATATAATCAAGTTTATTTGGAGCTTTTGGTTTTTCAAAAAGTAGGACAAAATATGAATTTCAGAGAGCCATGTAAAGTTTCTCCAGAGAAACAGAAAAGTAGGAGATACAGATCTAATACAGATAGGTTAATTATTACAGGAGTACAGGACATGAAGTCCCACTGCCTGCCATCTGCAAGCTGAAGAACAGGGGTGCTGCTGGTGGAATTCTAGAGCCAAGTGTGAAGGTCTGAGAAAGGCAGGGTGGGAATGGAGGAAGATTCCCAGTCTCAGTCCTAAGGCCTAAGAATCCGGAGCATCGGTGTGCATTGGCAGGAAAAGATGGTTGTTCCAGTTCAAGAGAGACAGAATTCACACTTGCTTTCATCTCTGATTCGGCCCTCAATGGATTGGATGCTGCCTGCTCACACTGTCCACAGTCCTGCTACAGACTCAGCACACTGACTGAAGTGCTCATCTCACGTGAAACGCCATTACAGACACAGCTAGGAGTAATCTCTTGCCAGCTATCTGGGCATCCCTTAGCCTGGCCAAGCTGACACATAAAATTAACCACAATGTATTACCATGAAGAATCAATCTCCAGTTTGAGATTTGGATTTGTTGTGTAATACTGGATACATTGTATATCTACGCCCTGTTTAATCATTTTGGTTAACAAAGTCAGATAATCTGACTTTCATCTTTCCTACCTCAAAATTTTTTTCAATCATCCTAACTATTCTGATAAATCTGAGAATTTTAACAGACTATTAATTCTTGGTTTTGCCTGAGAAAAAAAATAGTGCATTGGAAGGCTCCATTCTTTACCACCATTACTGTCTTGCCATCTTGTACACATTTTTCTGTCTATATTGAGCTCTGTAGTTTTCTTTTTCTTATTCAACTCCTTTTTTTCCTAATATTTTCCTCCTTCATCTTATTCTCTCAACCTCAGGCATTCGTCACACACACACAAACCCCAGTACCTAAAACTAACTGTCCTGTAGACCTGGATGTCAATCATGAATCACCATTCCAGACTTCTTTTTCTAGAGAATCTCTAGTTGGGGGCCATAGGTGTCTTCTCTGACTGATCGTCTCAGACAGGGCCTCTTCATTTTATCAGAGATGTTATAATAATCCTCATAGGAGAAAGACCCATGAGTCTAATTGTGATTGTTAATTGTGATAAGTCAATTTGACTTCAGCAAGGACCACCAGATCAGTAAATGTCCGATGTGTCTGTGGATGACTGACATGTAACCCAGCAAACTCAGGGGCAAGAACCAACCAATAGGCTTACCAACTGGATGGAATGAAAAGGGTAAGAAACAGGAAGTCTTTTTTTTTTTTTTTTTGGAGGAGCTCCAGTTATCACCATTGGACCTAGACACTGACCTCAAGTTCATTCAGGCTACTGGCACAGACCCTTCACTGAGGTGAGCTTTCAGGCCTTTGACCTCTGACTGCTATGGGGTCCCCTGGCTCTCCACACTGATCCAGCAGATGGCCACTGGGATTCTTCCAATTCTGATTCTCAAAGCCTACCTCATAAATCCTTTGTATGATCACACATTAATCTGTTCCTCTCAAGAATGCTAAAACACTCACTAATCATAACAGAAAGCAACCAGATAAAACTGCATGTGGGATATTCTACAAGACAGATGATTTTGACTTTTCATAAATGTGAAGATCACAAAAGACCAACAGTAAAACAAAATAAAACAAAACACCAGGGGAACTGCTCTAGATTAAAAGAGATTAAAGCCATATAAAAATAAATGCAATGTATGATCTTCAATTGAATCTTGGACTAGAAAGAAATAAGAAAGAGCTAAAATCATTCAGGGAACTGGGAAATTATGCATATGGATATGCATTAAATAATATTATTATGTCAGTGCTCTATTTCTTGGGTGTGATCATGGTATTGTGATTTTTTAAAACTATTATGGTCTGTTTGTGTCCCCTGAAGCTCATAGTGTTTGGCGAAGAGGCTATCCTCGCTAAGGATAAAATATTACTCACTGTCTCTACAGTAAAGGGATCCCAGTGCCCCCATCACCATAGGTGAAAGGGCCACGTGAGAGGTTCCTGCTACAGCCAGATTATCTCCATCCAGGATATGTGGGGTTTCTACCACTAGAAAGAGAGGGTACTGGTCAATCTTACATGATAGCTTCACTCAAAAACAACCCAGTAAGTTTAAATTTCACCCCACCATGGTTGAATTTTGCTTTATATTATAAATTCAGGGTTAAGCAAAAACTATATACCCTTCCATGGTAACTGTGACATTTAAGTGTCATTATAAAGACTACATCTGCACCCTCATGAAACATCAGTTGCCTTTTCCTTATCCGAGTACCCCATCCTCAGAGACTGTTTCTGAACAGTGTTCCAACATACTCCGTGCTTCTGATGCCCCCTAAAGCACAAGGCGCTTCATTCCCAGTCTACTGTCCTGTTTGATTAACAGCACCCCCTTTCATTCTCAAAATATCTCAATTTGGATGATAAACTGTGAGATCACGCTCATCACAGTCAAAACATGGCCTGCTAGAAGGCACAGAGAGCTTCATTATCTTTCTTAATAATTATTTTGTTTTATTTTAAAGGTAAAAGAACAAAAATAGGGCTGGGGATTTAGCTCAGTGGCACAGTGCCTGCCTGGCAAGTGCAAGGTCATGAGTTCGATTCCTAGTACTGAAAGAAAAACAAAAACAAAAACAAAAAGAACAAAAACGTACTAACAGGGGCTGGGGATTTAGCTCAGCGGCAAAAGCGCCTGCCTGGCAAGCGCAAGGT
>NW_004955463.1:9544335-9559775 GCF_000276665.1 Chinchilla lanigera
AATAAATACTCAAAAATGAACCAGGTGTGGTGGTACACATCTGTAATCCCAGCATTCAGGAGGCCAAGTCAGGAGAATCACTGAAGAGTTTGAGGCCAGCCTGGTCTACCTAGTAAATCAGAAAGACTAGCCAAACTACACAGCAAGAGCCTACGTCAAAAAAAAAAAAAAAAAAAAAAAAGAAAAAACGTACTAACAAACACATAGACATAAACAAAACAACACAAAAACAATAAAAGCAATACAGAATTTCAGACAAGGTGATAGGAAATTAACAATGCTTGTTGTATTACACATTGTTATCACCAAATTGGTTACTCAGATAAGCAAATATAGGCATGTAAGATTGATACCAAAATGTTTCCAACAACATCCCTAGAGCTGCTGCAAAAATAAACAAAACAGTTTGTACAGTGTTGCAGGCCTATAATCTCAACTACCTAAGAGGCTGAGGCAGGAAGATGACAAATTTGAGGCCAGTCTGGACAATTTTGCCAGAGTCTATCCCAATAAAATTAAAAAATAATGGCTGGGGGCATAGCCTGGAGGTAGAAGCTTGCCTAGGGTGTGTGCAGCCCTAGGTTCAATCCCCAGTATCACACTCAATCACTAAATAAAATAAACACACAAATATGGGGTGGGGTGCCACAGGAGGCATGGTTCGTTTCACTGTTTCTGCTCACCTCCAGGGCAGACACATACTGAAGTTGGAAGTTTAGACCATGAAAGCAGGAAGTAGAAGACATCTGTGACTATATCCTAACACTTAAAGATGCTCACCTAAGTGACCCACATTCTCTCAGACTGGTAGGTTTATTTCAGTGGTAAATGACTTTTCTTACTGATAGTGTGTGAACTGTATACAGTGACTGAATGCAAATTGTAAGATGAAACTCTTCACCATTTTTGAGGCCCTGTGACTTAGTAAACACTGACTCATCCCAGCCTCCCTACTTAAAGGTAAACAGAACAGAACTGCTTGCCTCATTGGGCTCCCCCATATTATTTCCCTGCCCCAAGAAAGAGTTCTTACTCGTGTGAGAAATCACCCAATGTTGACAGAAGAAATGCCCCTCCTCCTGCACAACAGGAATAAACATTGGGGTCACAATGAGAACAGAAAAAGGATTTGCTTCTACATTTGCTAACCCACTTCAGATTTGAACTTTTAATACTTGTAACACATTTTGTTATTAATATAGCCCATGTAACACACTCTATAATTATAATCCATTTATATCACACTACACACTTCAGATGGAGCAGTAGAGTAGAAGGTAAGTTGTATCTCGTGGGGGTATTACAAAATAAAGCAATAAAAGCTTTCATGACGCGCTTTACATTTTGCTAAAGCATTTTGATTTTCACTCCCTACTAGAATTAGCTCACTGGAAACAGGGGTTTTGTCCATAATATTCACTGCTTGTATCCCTCTAGCTCATGAAAATTCCTCATACACAGTAAATGCTCAATAAGAACAATTTAAAGTATTTATCAATTCTAGGTTGCTTGACTCAACACAATGATCCGTTCCTTGATACACGTATATTTTTAAAGTGTTTTTATTCCTAAAGTCTATTTTCCTTGTTTTCCAATTTAAAAAGCTAAAAGGCTTCTTTTCCGTATTGAAAGTTCCGATTATCACTTCTTTTACCCGTTTTCAAGTAATCAATATTAATACCATTTAAAAGCTTTCAGTGATGGAACTTTTCAACTAAAAAGCACATATTAGTGTTTTGAAAATTTTCTTTCCAGTATATAACACTATTTCTTCATTTTTAGAAATATAAAAACAATAAACTTAGAACAATTGGTCATCATTGCTTTAATTCAGTGTCAAAAATGGCATCTGATAATATTACCACCAATCTCATCAGGAAAATCTAAGTATTAGGAGGTTGTCAGGCTCAAAATGGTATGTACTAGTTTTCCAAAATTTCGGTTTTCACTGGGGACAAATTCTATGCATCTTTTTTAAGTGACAGGCTGACTTTGTGAAAATTACTCACAAAAATCCAAGACTGAACAAGCATCATCTGCCAGATGTTCTAAGTAAAAATGATGTTCCATCAAAAACACGACTAGTTCAGCTCACAACAATCACACAAGGATTTGCTCTCAAGAATTCTGCATACTTTGGTGTAGAGTAGAAATGTTTTGTGTGTAATACCATCAGTCTTGTCACCAGATTGATTCATTATTTATTTTTTTTTGGTACCAGGAATCGAACTCAGGACCTTGCACTTGTCAGGCAGGTGCCTGTGCCACTGAGCTATATCCCTGGCCCATACAGATTGAAAAAGATGCACTCAAAGGTTAGGATTTAAGAAAATTAATCATTATTGTTTCATTGAGACACTTTTACATAAACCTATTTTTCCCTGTAAGTAGACTTATCAAATGAGTTTACTCTGTATATAGAGAAGCAGTTTATTAGGTTCACTACTAAGGTCTCTGAGATAAAGGTACTGCCTTAAACCCATTAATATCATCCCATACCTACCCTGATAGTCTTTAAATTTTTTTCTAAAAATGAAGGTGCTCATGATAGTAAAAGTTTGAATATTTTTAAAGTCCATTTGGGGTGGTTGTACAATCTTGTGTGGGCAGTAGGTTCAGTGATGTGGTCACATTCTGCATGATAAATAAGGAACAAGTTTTTGGTTTAATTCTCAAAAATGCCCTGGAGGCACTAATCAGTGTCCAATTCTGACTCATTTGAGAAGCTTCAGCAACAATCACTGAACTGCTTAGATCACTGTTCAAAAGAGCAAGAGAAGATAATCAGGAAATATCCCCAGGAGATGAAAGATCTTTTGTTGATCACCACTGGTGAGTCATCTACAGCACACAGCTGCACCTCTGACTGACCACAGGCCTTCCTGTTGGGCCTGATGAGCAGATAAAAGTCCTAGAGGATCACTCCTGGCCTCCCCCACCTCTACCTCTTCCACATCTCCTTAACAAGCCCTATCACCAGCATCACTGCAGTTGCAGATTGGGAGGTTGGAGCCTAGCAAATCAATGGGACCACGTTGCATAGCCATAGGTCATTATACTAGGGCTTAAAAGCAAACTGCCATACAAAACTCTGTAGTCTCACATCTGTATCATACAGAGAGAGAGCAGGACAAGGTTATCTCCTCAGGGAATCCCTAATCAGGTTTCTCTTCTTCCTCCTTTTATTGATCTTCACATAATGAGTAAGCAGGGTCAGATGTTCCAGTTCTGGTCATTTTTCTCTCCTCTTTCTTGGAGCAGCACATTGAACAGCCCTAAGAATGAGAACTGGGAAATGGAAAAGTGACAGAAGATCCTCCTTAGCCTTTAGGTCTGAACCACATGCTCACACCAAGCCTTCACAGAGATGAGTGCATGGGTTTCATTCAGGTTTGCACAGCTTCCATAAAGAAGTTGTTTTGGTGTTGTCATTATGGTATTGGGAGCTGTGTGTAAATTCCTTGAGAAATCCTATGAAGGAGAGAATCAAGGATCATCTGTGCATTCCTCAGTCTCTGGTTTTAATCACACCATAAAATCACAAAGCCTTGCCCAGAACCCTTCACACTTTCTCTCTCATATCTTATTCACATCGGCTATGGTGCCTAGCGCAATACCTGCTTCATAGCACTCAATAAATATGTATCAAGTAACTAATAAAGAACAGAAGGGTATTGCCCCTGGTACTATCATTAATCATTCCTCTTTTCTGGACAAATTTTAAACAAGGCCTTCAAACACAAAAGGGTAGTGGCTACAGACAGCTGTATCCACTACACCCAGCATTTACTGAGCCAAGTATGAAAGTTAATCTATTTAGTTAATAATTCCACACAGAGACATTGAATGTTATAGTAGATAATAGAATGCTCATTTTATAGATGAGAAAACAAAGCTTACTAAGGCCAAGGAACTTGAGCAGGATAATAAAGACAGTACGTGGCAGAATGGTAACTAAGAGTAGGTCTTTCTTACTCTCAAGTCATAGTTCATAATTCTATATTCCCTGTGGGTTTCTTAAGTATTTTTAAGTTTCTGTAATCAGGAGAAGGTAAGATATTATGTTAACAGAATCATACTGTAAAGATGCTATAAAATGATGACAACAAAAATTAAAAGGAAAATTTCCAAAAGGGTGAGATCATTTTTTGTATAGTATTCAAGGTTGCAAAGTTATCTGAGACATAAACTAATCAGTATTATTTGTGGTCTGTGAACTTCCACACTGTATATTTGAAGAACCCAAGAAAGATGTGTGTAACTTCTGCAGAGCTGGGCCTACTCTGGTTTTGGGTAATCAACATTATTCACTGAAAACCAACTCTAACTGGTATTCTAGATTCAATGTTTGTATCCTTTTCCCCAAATTAGAAGGTTGAAAGTCAGATCCAATATGATGACATTAGGAGGTAGGGCCTTTAGGAGGTGAGGTCATGAGTGTGGCGTCCTCACAAATGTGATTAGTACCCTTTTAAGAAACCCCAGAGTCTTCCCTCATCCATTCTACCAGGTGAATACACAGCATGAAGACAGTCATTTATGAACAAGAAAGTAGGTTCTCACAAAGGACCAATATGCCAGCACCTTAACTTTGCATTTCTCAGCTTCCAGAACTGTGAAAAATAAATTTTTGTTGTTTATAATTCAGCAAGTGTATGGCATCCTCTTATAGCAACCCAGACGGACTAGCCAAAAACTGGTATTGTGAGTCATGTACTGCTAGAAAAAATACTTTAAAATGTAGATGCACCTTTGGAATAAGGCAGAGGACACACATTAGATGGCTTGGTGATACATTCTAGGAAAAGCCTACATTACCATGAATGATGTCTTAGTTACTTCTTTGCTGCTGAGACAAAACAACCAACAGCCAAAGTTAAAAGAGGAAAGGTTTATTTGGCTCACAATTTGTAGAGATTTCAGTCCATAATTGGCTGGCTCCAACGAAGGGTCGCATGACAGACAAGCATCGCAGAGAAGAAACAGTTCATGGCAAGTAGAAGGTAGCAAAGCAAGAAAGCGGGATGACAGCTCTTTCTATCCCTTACAGGCTACTTAAGGCAGGTAGCACTCACACCCTTAATCCTAGTGCCCTTGATGCTAGCATTGTACCATGAACCAGTCCTAGCATCACATACTCTAGATCCAGCCAACTCTAAAAATGCCCTATCAATGCATGAGGCTTTGGACAGACATCTAGACACGACCATAACATGTGATTAAAGGTAACTGTGCCAAGGATTTAGCTCAGTGGCACAGCACCTGCCTGGCAAGGCACTAAGGTCCTGAGTTCAAATCCTGGTAGGGCCTCCCCCCCAAAAAAGGGTAATTCTGATGAGGGCTCAGAAAGAAAAGAGAAGGGCCATAGGGAAAGCTTGAATTTTCTTAGAGAACACCTCATGTGTTACTCACTTTCCCATTGCTGGTACAAAACACCTGACACCTGCAAACTAAAGGAGGGGAGATTTGTTTTAGTTCACCGTTTGGGAGGAATTCAGTCCCCGGATGGCTGGCTCCAAGGCAGAATGGAATGGTGGGAAAGGCATGGCAGAAAAAAGCAGCCAGGAAACAAAAAAGAAGGGAGGAGCTGGGGCAAGAATATACCCTTCCAGGTCCCACTCCCACTGACCACCTCTCCAGCCAGGCTCCACCTCCTCGCACATGAGTTATGAACTCAGCAGTGAATGAACTGATCAGTACAGCACCCCCATGACCCAATCACCTTTCAAAAGTCCCATCTTTGAACATGTAAGACTTCTGGAGGACACTGTAGATCTAAACCACAACACTATAGTAATCCTGAACAGAAGATTTTTAGGAATATGAATGGTAAAGGCCATCTGATGAAGTCTCACGTAACAAGGCAGAATATGTTATTGGAAAGTGGTTCTATTATAAAGTGGCAAAGAACTTGGTTGAATCATGCTTATATTCTAGGGTTTTATGCAGGGTGGATATTTTGGGTAAAATGAAATTGGATATTTAGCTGAAGCTATTTGCAAGCAAGGCGTTAAACGGGCAGTTTTGGCTTCACTTGACTACTTACAACATGAGAAGAGAGAAGTAACTCAAAGGCAGAACTGTAAGGCACAAAGAATTTAAACACTAAGAGCATTCTCTGCCTACTTTACAGTGAAAAAAAATGAGAACACGAAGAGTATGCCCAAATAAGATTAGTATGGATCATCCATCTCAAAGGAAGCCAAGAGCTATTCTCTAAAACAAGAGATGTCCCCTAAAGTGACTAAGAGAACTGCTACTCCCATCACACATCCAGAGCACGAGAAGAAGAAGGAGTTGAGCAGTTTCAAAGAAGGGAACCACTGGCATCTGTTGGACTTGGGCCCTTGTTATGTAGCGCGACCTCACAGCAAAGGCTTCACTCCATCCACTGTGCCCCACGCTCCTCAGCCACTCCAGTGCAGCACCGCTCACCCCAGAGCAGTGCAGGCCACTCCAGAGGCACCAGGCAGGAATCTTCCACGACGTCCCTGCAGTGTGATCTCCTCTGGTACACAGACAACACAGGACTGGAGGACACAGCCGCCTAGGTTTCAAAGGACTGCAGCCAAGGATGAACACCCCCAGTCAGGGAGAACTGCGGCATGGGGAAGGCGTTTCCTGTAGAGCTGCTAGGGAAGCATCTCACCAAGCCTGGGGCTGATGCTTCCATCTTACTGTCCCTGGAAGAGAGAGCACTGAGAGCCCAAAAAGACTATGATTTGGACTTACCCGGGACATTTGCTTCTTTCCCATATCTCCCTTTCGGAATGGATGTATCAATCTTATGCTTATCCCACCATAATATTTAGGATATACATAACTAGCTGGCTTCACTGCTTAAGGGCAATTTGCCTCCAGATGAAACACATCTTGAACTCACTCACATATGATTTAGATGAGACTTTAGATCTGAGACTTTTCAGTTGATGCTGGAACAACTTAACACACTTGAGACTGTTTGGATGTATTAAAAATATTTTGCATGTGAGAAGGAAAAGGATTTTGGAGGGCTGAGGGGCATAATGCTGTAACTGGAATTAGTTTGATCCCCAAATTAAGATGTTAAAATCCTAATGGGATTAGGTGAAACCTTTCAAGGATAAGTGGGTCATGAGGTGAAGTCCTTGTGAATAGGATTAGTGCCCTTCTAAGAGACCCCAGAGAGCTCCCTTATCCCTTCCACTATGTGATGACACAGGAAGACGATGTCCATGTATGAAGCAGAAAGAAGGCCTTCACCAGACACCAAATCTGTGGACACCCCAGTCTTGGACTTGCCAGCCCTCTAAATGCAGGAAACAAGTCTCTGCTATTTGTAAGCAAGTTGATTCGCGGTATTGTTATAGCAGCCTGAATACAGTAAGACAATAAAATTCTTCTCATTAATTGTCACCTTTAGCAGGAATTATGCCTTGCTAATGACTTTTTAAATGCATATTGCTCTAAGCATTTCAAGCTCATGTGTATGTATTCATAAAATGTTCAACAGATATTGAGCTGGTTCTCCTGTCTATCATATGCTATGTACACTAAGAGAACGATACTCATTTTTGCTTGTGTCTTGTTTTTTCTGAATAGTACACAGCACACTATATGCATCCAATTTGGTACTAATGAGAATGCCCCAACTGATGTTGTCCTTACTAGAAATCAGTCCTTAACAGTAAGAAATGAGACAGTATTGAGGTTCTGAAATATTACATTTCTTACATGGTCAAAAGTCAAAATTGCCTCCATTTTCAGGTGAAGAGGTGAAGATATTCGATTAGCACTAGTAATCATTTTCTCCAGTAATTTTGTAAAGATTTCTGTCTAGCTTGTCATACTGCTTTGAAAATTTATCCTTCAGAACAATCCAAGTGAAATGTACTGAAGCACGAAACAAAATGTCACACCATGTAAAGCTGTTCACACCCCTTGGTCGTTCCTCCCCAGAACCCTGGGAGGCAGGTCATTGGCTTCATCACATTTCACAAATGGAGACGGAGGGGCAAAGAGAAAGACATAATATGATGGGGCCAAGAGACCAGACAAAATATACAAAAGCATTCAAAAAGCACAGCTCTTATTTGTAGATAAGAATCATGCTACCACGAGCACACACTTCTAACAGCAGCTGCCAGAGACAAGAAGGCACCATCTCAGCAAGGAAAACCCTGCTACAGAAGAAGCAAAAAAATCAAGTCTCAAATCTGGGTACTCAGAGTGCACCTTTAACTTACTTTCTCTGAAATACAACTATTTTAAAGTCCATGGAAGACACTCTTTTCCATTCTCCTTCCCTACAAAATGTTATACTGTATTAAATAATCAACAATTTTGTTTCACTGAATTTGTTTATGGGTTTATGCTTCAAAATATTTGGGGAGAGGGGCTGGGGTTTTAGCTTAGCAGCACAGCGCCTGTCTGGCAAGCGCGAGGTTGTGAGTTCGATTCTCGGTACCGGAAAAAAAAAAATTAGGGGAGAAATTTACCTATGAATTCTTGATAAAGGACTAGGATGAAACAAGACTGCATGAAACACAGAGGTATAGGACATGCACGTCGCATATACACCATGGTTATTTGTTTAAGGCATTCATGCAGAAGAATTTACTATGATATCTTGTCGTAGACAAAAATGATCTCGTGGGTGGGCTTTCTTTTGACGTGCAAAAAGTAAAGCTCTTCACTCAGTATACAATTTAAAACCTGGCCTTTAACAAATAATCTGCCTTGGGGCTGGGGATTTAGCTCAGCGGCAAAGCGCCTGCCTGGCAAGCGCAAGGTCGTGAGTTCGGTTCCTGGTACCGGAAAAAACACCCCCCCCAAAAAAAAAAACAAATAATCTGCCTTTCTAAGCTTTTCTACTTTGATTACATTAGGTAAAATAGCAGAGAAATAAAGTCCCCTCCACCCCTCATACTACCTGATAGGCAGACCCCTTCCTCCAAGGAAGAGCATGGCTCCCTTGAATTACATACAGTTGCTCTGAGCTAGTTTGTTACTGTCTTAACAATACAAAACCTGCAATATTAAACATCTTAAATTCTGATGAAAAATTAAAGAATGCTGCACGGGAAACAATGTGGAAAGTCCAGCCCAATCATTTCTTTTTAGATGCAAAAACTAAGGCCCAGAGAGGTTAAAACATTTATCCAGGATCCCACTTAATTAATGGCAGATCTGAGGTTGGGGGGAACCTAGTCACAAATGCCCAGCAATATGGTCCTTCTTGCTCCTAAGGGATGTGCAGGATCGGCTCTCATTTCTCATACCTGGCTGCCAACGCCACAGGGAGGCTAGCTATATAAGGAAGCCACTGCCTGTGGCAGGTATGACAGCAGCTCTGGCAGGCAATAAAAGGGTGGCTGGAGCTGCGAGAGCATCCTGAAATTTCCCCTCATGCCATGTCCTCTGGGTGCCCTCCGTGGCTTGTGCCTCTCCACAGTACGGAATATGGAAGCCATGACACACCATGTGTCAACAGGCTGTAGTGTCACACAGAAATCACTTCACCATTGCATGGAGGGAAAACGTGAGCCAGTGTTGTTTCTCCTTGTCTTCTGTGGACCTCCAGTAGATGCCCCAGACAAGGTAGCTAAACCTCCTCTGTGATAGGATCAGAAAGCAGGAAATGCTCACAAAGTGAAAGCCTTGGGCTGCTCATCAGGGTGGGCTGCATATCATCCTACACGTAAGTTAACTTCAACGTAATAAAAGTACCTGGGGATATTTATTTCCCCTTTTACATTGATTAAAACCTACAAGCTGGCCAGATCCAATCAGACAATTATTATTATTCATCAATATAAGGAACAATCTACAACATTCCACTGCACAGAAGAGCTACATCTCTACACGACCTCCCAATTTGGAGTAGAAAGAGGAGCAGGCCACTGCACAAGAGGAATATAAAAAAAGCTAGAGAGGTGACTGAGAATATAGGGAGGGCAGACACGCATATGTTCTTTTGGCTCGTCAGGTATTATTATTATTATTGCTAAAGAGTAGATAGCAGATAAGCTTGACACAGCTTTTCTTACTGACATCTCTGGAAGCAAACAGGGGGGCTCTCTCACTGCCAAGCTCTAATGCATTTCATGTTCATGCTCAGCACTGAGACACTGGGCTTGCCAAACACCAGTGTGCTGCTGCTGGTGAGGTGAGTAACCAAAAACCCACAGCTAGATCTCCTAGTTCCACCGCAGCAAGGGAAACTCCCGCTGCAGGTGAATTTCCACAAAAGGCAGCGAGTACATGAGTCTACACATGTAAACTGGAGATGACCTATGTCTATAAAAAATATTCACTTTTTAGTGTAAAAAAATACAGAAGCAACCTGTAAGGATAATTCATATCTATTACTTGATAGGGCTCATTATGAAAACTGCAGCAGTTAATGCTTACCCTCAAGGCTCGTTAACAAAATAGCTATCATTTTCAAATGTTAAGGCAACCTAGAAGATAAACCTCATCCAGTCTATAACACTTTAATCCGTTTTGAAATTAGTCCTTGAAAACTAGGGCCCAGAACTCTTGAGCTGAAAAATTTTGATTCCTGTCAACCAGCCACCTGAGTGCCTGGGCTTCTTTTTTGGATTGTTGGAAGCTCGGTATCCACATCTCTCGCAAAGAGTTCCCATGAGGCGCCGGAGGGCAACGAGGGCAATGAGAAGCCGAGGAGAAGGCAAACATGGTGGGCTCTGGGCAGCTCAGGTGGGTCCCTTCTGCCTTCCATCTTTTGGGTGGTAAGCCCTGCAATGAGAGAAAGGAAGAAAGGAATTTAACGAAGAGCAAGCACAATTCCCATGTCTCGGCTTCACAGCAGTTGAACCCAGCACATACTTCCCTTAAGCAAGTATCTTCCTTCCATAGCTAACACTGCTGAAGAGTTTCTGGGGGAAAAAGTATCTCACTTGTATTAAGACCACTCTGTGGCACTTGCATAGACTGTTTCAATTCTTAGGGCAAACAAAGTAAAGAAATAACTACTACTTTATATTACACAGGTGGGAACTAGAGTTCCAAGAGTTACAGACACTGTCCCCAGCAAAGTTAGTACCTAAGACTGAACCGAGTTCTCTCCAGATCCGAAAACCCCATCCTCTCTCCTGTTATGTTTGCTGCTTCATTTATTTATTTCCCTTTCTCCTGTATGCCACTGTAACTACTCTCCTCCCCACGGGAAGACATGTTAATGCGTTTAATATAATTTTGGGTATTTCAATGTCTTTCCAAAAAAATGTGTTCGCATTTTCTGGGTACTGATTTTTTAGTTGACTTATATGTTGTATATTCCATTCCATTTGCTACTTTGTCCACTAAGCATTGTTTTTACATCTGTCCATGTTGTCATTTGTACATCTAACCCCTTGTTTTTAATGTACTTCTACTGACTAAACTGTCTCCTATGTTTCTGCTGAGCAACATTAACAATACCTGACATCTACCCAATATTCTCAGCTTCAAAATGTTTCCACATGGACCCCTGCTGCTATGAGCCTGGTCTGTGCTCTCTTCTGATTTACGTCCATGGTCTCCTGACACCTCTCTTGAATCTGCCTTTAGTCCACTGCAGTGGGATTGAGTCAGTCTAGTCAGGCAGGAGAGACTTAGACACTGAAAAAGCACCACCCCTGAGACACAGGTATTCAGAGCCTGCCTATCAGACAAGACAATAAAGCACCCACCACACCCCAATATGAATCTACCACAATCAGCAGTGGCAGTTTACTGAGGCATAAGGAACAAGGACAGCAAAAGACTTCATCTGTACCATAGCAATGCTAAAGCTGGGGATTTAGCTCAGCGGCACAGCGCCTGCCTGGCAAGCGCAAAGTCATGAGTTCGATTCCCAGTACTGGAAAAAAAAAAAAAAAGAAAAGAAAAGAAACCATAGCAATGCTAAAAGCTGAGGGCAGAGAATACTGAGAGAAATGCTTTAGCATCCCAGACCGTACTCCAATCACAAGTAACAGCTTCTGTTCCAACAATGTTGGAACACCTAGTGTTTAGTTACTGGGTAAATTCTGTTAATGGACAAAGTTGAAACCTGTGGAGTGCTAAAAGTAAAAAGAGCAACACAAAACCCATAGCTAGCTTAATTCCTGACTAGACTGACTCAGTCCCACACATACCAACAGCCTAACACAAAAAGAAGCATTTCTGTTACATACAAATAACTTAGTCTCTGTACTTCTGTAGAAGTCCAGTAATCACTCAAAAATCATGAGACACATAAAAAAGAGGAAATAAATGAACATTGTCAAGAGACAAAACAATCAACAGCGCCTCAGTCAGAAATGACTCGGATGTTGGTACAATCAGGGAGGAACTTTAAAATAACTACCATTAACATGTTTTTAAAAGTATGTAGTAGAGAACATAGAAAATATTCACAAACATCTGAGGAATTTCAGCAGAGAGATATAAGACGAGAGTCAAGTGAAAACACTAGGTCACTAAGTGTGATGTTGGGAGGTGAGGCTTGGTGGGAGGAGGTGGTCACTGGGGTTGTGGCCTGGAAGGGTCTATCTCCCTCCCTTCTCCTTTGACCTCCCCTGCTCTGCTTTCAGCTGCCATGCCATGAGCAGCCCTCCTCTGCCATGCTCTCCAGCCATACAGCCAGCTGACTATGGACTGAAACTTCTACAAACAGTGAGCCAAAATAAATCCCTCCTCCTCAGAGCTGTGTGCTGGGTATTGTGTTTCAGCAACAAGAATGTAACTAAGACACTGGCATCCTGTAAAATCAGCATCCTTAAAATAACAGTGATTCCAAAATGGGAAAAGATGTGATATCAGCACTACACCAGAGCAATGCTGGTTCAGCTGGGTGTGACAAGTTGACCATTAATTAATCCACCACAGGAACCTACTGTGTGGGGAAGAAGATACCAGAATAGACATACAGCACTGTGGCAAGACAGAATGTGATGGTGGGCACAGGATCGCTGGTTTCACTATGGACCCATCACTCAGAAGTAGCTGTGGAATGGCCTGTCTGTGTGTCATTCCCAGGCCAGCTGAAGGATAATACTCTATGGGTTTATTAAAGGCCTAAAGAGCAACTCAGGGCGGACAGCGTCCACACACAGGGACAACTGTGAGAGTGTAACTGCAGTATTCATAGCCTGAGAGACAAAAGGCAGCTGCAGGTATCTACGAGAAAGAGATCTGATCACCCCATTAGGCAAGCAATCCAGACTATCAGAATCACTGGCCGAGAGTACAGGAAATGTTACGGGTTACGAAGAAGGAAGAGGATGTCTATCAGTCATTGCTTTTGGGTCAGCAGCAGCAGAGGGATCTAGAACTTGTTTCATTAACCCTCTTGTCTGAGGTTATTCAGAGATTTGAGCTGACCAATTCTTTTTCTCAAGAGAATTCTGTGAGTAACTGAGTTTACTTCCATCTCTAGGGGAAAATGATGGCATCCTCTCTCAAGCACTACAGTATAAGACCTAGATATAAAGAGAACATAAATGGTATAGGGGATGGACGGCATCAGGCACTTTTCATTTCATCATTTCAGATCCTCTCAGCATAAGTGGTCTCTTGTTCCAGCTCTGCATGGGCTCTGACAGACTTCACACAGACACTGACCAAGCCCTGCTTCATGTCTGCACCAGTGCTTCTCACCTTCTGCCCTAAGCTATCCATGCTAATGGCGCTTTGAGATGCCACAGGAAGCCAGGAAGCACACATACACATTCCAGAAGTCTGGCACAAACCTATAACCAATGAGAGGCGAGAGGCAAGAACCAGTGGACAACTCTTTTCCACTTTTTTCCGACAGATATTAAGAAAGTTCTTGATGCTTCCTGAGACCAGCTCCATAGGTAAATTTATGTTAGAAAAATACTACATAAAGGTTTAAAAATCAATGACCCAAGTTTCTTGCCTTAAGAAATTTGAAAAAGAAGCTCAAATGAAGCCTCCGGGTGAGAAGTGAAATGCTGAAGATAGCAACAGAATCATTAAAATAAACAAAATCAATGAAACTAAAAGCTAGTCACTTGAAAAGATCAATAAAATAGATAAAACTCTATTTGTATTCACCATGATAAAGAGAGAAAAAAAAACAAATACCAAAGACAAGAGGCATGACCTACAGATAGATACTACAGACACTGAAAGATAAAGCAGTATTAATAACAACAGTATGTCAATCAGTTTGACAACTTAGATTTTTTGAAAAAGTTCTTGAAAGACACAAGCTAGCAAAATGTTTAATATTATGAATTTCCCTCTGATCACTGCTTTAGCTACCTCCCACCAATTGGGATTGTGTTAATTTAAAAAAATGAATTAAAATAAATTTCCATTGTCATTTCTTATTTGATCCATGAATATTTTATTACCATTTTTTAAGATTTCATATGTTTGGAGACTTTCCAACTATTCTTCATACTCACTCAAGAAGAAAAAGATAACATGAATGACTTCTATTTAAAATTTTAATTTAGAATTAAAATCTTTTACCACAAACGAAAGTCCAGATACTAAGGGCTTCACTGGCAAGTTCAACAAAATATTTAAGGAAGAAATAATACTAATTCTACACAGATTCATCCAGAAAACACAAGAAAAAGGAGCATTTTCCAACTGAGCCTAGTATTACCACTTCTGAAAACTAGACCAAGATATCTGTAGATAACAAAAATTCTTAAAATTTTTAGCAATTCATATCCAACAATTATTAAGGATACTACATTATGATCAAGTAAGGTTTATCTCAAAAAAGCAAGATTCATTAAGAATCTGAAAATCATCTCCACTGGGCTCAGGGGTAGAGCTCATATTTAGCATGCACAAAACCCTGAGTTCAATCCTCAGAACCAAAAACATGCAACAAAAATCACTGCCAGAATTCACCACTGAAAAAACTAAAAAGAAATCTGCATGGTCATGTAGACAGATGTAGAAAATCATGCGACAAAAGTCAACATCCACTCATGATAAAAACTGTAATCTAAGAATATGGTAAAAGGAAACATCTCTACCTGATAAAGGACATCAAATAAAATCCTATAGTTAACCTCATACCTACTGGTAAAACAGTGGTTCTACTTCTGATTGGAAACAAGAGACGTGGCCCCAACAATACTATTCAAAACTGTAATGTGGGCCTGTCTGCTCAGTGGAGTAAGGTGGGGGAAGGAGCAAAAAACAGATTAGAGACAAAAAAAACAAACAGTCTTTATAGACAACTGTTGGTCATGTGTAGGAAAATTTCAAGAAATCTATAAAAAGGTATCAGAACTAATCAGTGAATACAACAGCATAGAAGTAAATAAAGATGATACACAAAAATGAATTGTTCCTATATACTACCAATAAACAACTGGAAAATCTTTTTTAAAAATACCATTTGCAAGCCGGGCATGGTGGCGCACGCCTGTAATCCCAGCACTCGGGAGGCTGAGGCAGGAGGATTGTTGCAAGTTCAAGAC
>NW_004955463.1:9560436-9561945 GCF_000276665.1 Chinchilla lanigera
TGAGATTCCATCTCACCCTAGAAAGACTGGCTAGCATCAAAAAATCAACCAATAACAAATGCTGGAAGGACTGTGGGGAAAAAGGAACCCTTCTCCACTGTTGGTAGGAGTGTAGACTGGTGCAACCATTGTGGAAATCAGTCTGGAGATTCCTAAAAACTAGGATTAGAGGTCTCACTCCACTCAGCTATTCTCTTTCTGGTTATTTTTCCAGAAGAATTGAAAACATCATACCACAGCAATATATGTGTACCCATGTTTATTTAGAGCAGCACAATCTGTAATAGCTAAATCTTGGAAACAACCCACATGCCCATCAACCGAGGAATGGATAAAATAAGAAGTAGTATTTTTATACAATGGAGTACTACTCAGCTATAAAGAAAGATAAACTCGAAGCTTTTATAGGTAAATGGATGCAATTGGAGCCCATACTCATAAGTGAAATAAATCAAATTCACATGTATAAGCATCATATTTTCTCTCTAGTGTAACAAACTGAAAAAGTAAATAAGACCCAGAATCTACAACAGATATTGCAAAAGAGAAAGAAACTGCTTAAAAGGAAAGAACAACTGGGATGGGTGGAAGGAAAAAAAACTGAAGGGAAAAGAAAATAGATATATACATAAGATAGATAAAATAGTTCTACTATTGACTTCTTTTAGTTCACTGAAAAAACAGTCTGTGTTTATATTGTCTGACCAATTATGCATGCCTATATCTTGCAATCTGAGTAGATAATCTGAAAACAACAATAGGCAATATATTCACCATTGCTATTCTATTACCTTGTTTTGAAATTTAGTATTGTTGGTTTTTTTCTTTATCTTTCTCTTTTTAAAAAAGTACATTGCAGAATTATCACAAACTGTACTCTAAATCTGGACTCTGTCATTATTTGCTGCATACTACTAATTTCTATTAGTTCACTGAAAGGAACAGTTATTGTTCATACTGTTTGACCAATTTTGCATGCCTCTACCTGGTATTCTGAGCAACTACTTTAAAGATAACAATATGCAATATAATAACCACTATTAATTTCCTATCCTCTTGTTTTGAAATTCTGTATAATTTTAATTGTTTTTTATTCTCTTTAAAAGAAAAAAAGAAAAAAGTTGACTGACATTGCCCCATCAAGAACTTTTTATAAAGCTACAATACTCAGAGACAGTGTGTTATTAGCATAAATATAAATGTATTATGAATCCAAAAATTGACTCATAAATATATGGCAATTAATTACTGAGAAAAAATGCCAAAGTAATTCAAAAAAGTATAATTTTCCAACAAATTATTCTGAAAAAATAGATATCCAAATAAATGAACCTCAACTCTTACTTTCTACTGTTACAAAAATAAGTAGAACTCTAAGTAGAACAAAAAAAAAAGGAAGAGTTAAAACTATAAAATATTTAGAAAAAAACATGCAAATTTTGATGACCCTGGGTTAAACAAATATTTTTTAAAGCAGGACACAAAACAAAAAAACAAAAAGAAAAACTT
>NW_004955463.1:9564880-9569716 GCF_000276665.1 Chinchilla lanigera
AAAAAAAAAAAAAAAATTCACCCCCCCATGACCACGAGGCTATCAGGGGACATCCACATGCAAACCATAACAATGAAGTACTACTCTGCCACAAAGAAGCATAAACTTGAGACATTTCTAGGTAAATGGGTAGACCTTGAGCTCATACTCTTAAGTGAAATAAATCAGACACATGCAATATTTCGCTGTTTTTCTGTGTGAGAAACTGAAAGTGTAAATAAGGACCAAAATATAAAAGATATTGTGTAATAGGAAGAAAATGTTCAAATGGTAAGGGGAACAAGAGAGAGGAAAGAGGTGAAGGAAGGAAGCAAAAAGAAAGAAGAAGAATAAAAGGAAAAAATGGAAAAAGGCTTTTGTAAATAAGGGGGAGGGGGAGAGGGATTGGAAGGAGGGAAAGGAAATGGGAAAAAATAATCAAGATATATAACGTACAGGTACAAATTCCACATGATAAATGTTATTATGTATATCTAAAATGTACCAATAAAACTTTAAAAAAGAAAATAAAGAGAATTTTGGACTAAAAAATAAAATGTACCAGTAAAATTAATCTTTAAAAATCTTAAAAAATCCCTGAAGCTATAGAAAGAAAACAACAACAAAAACAATACATGTTGGTCCAGATGGTAGGGTACACTTTTACACGGCTCGTAGAAATATAAAATGTAAACTAGTAGGGCCATATGGCAATCAGCAAGGAGGTTTCTCGAGAAACTAAGTCTTGAGCCAGCACCTGATCCAGATGCACTACTCCTCGGTATACAGCAAAGGAAGAGTGGGCGTACTATGGGGATATCTGCACGCTTGTATTTAGTGTGGCACAATTCACAATAGTCAAGACTGGAACCAGTCTAGGTGCCCACCGACAGAGGAAGGATGGAGAAAATATGGTACATAGCGAACGTGTGGGTATGCACAATGCAGTATAATTCAGCCATAAAGAAGACTGAAATGTTGTCATTTGCAAGACAATAAATGGAACTGGAGATTATCATGTTAGGTGAAATAAGCCAAACTCAGGAAGACAAATCTCACATGTTCTCTCCAATATCTGGAATCTAATAAAGATGACACAAGAGTAAGAGGGAGACGAGTACTAGACGACAGGAAGAGCGTAAAGGGGAGGGGGCGTAAGAGAGGGTCATGGGTGACGGCTGTGACTAAAATATATGCACTGAAACCCAGTATCTTATTAAAATTAAGAGGCACTAAGAAAACAGTGTTTGAGGTTTAGCAGCAATTTAGATTTTGGATTTTTTAGATTAGGGATGTTCAACTGGTAAAATCAAAAAAATACTTCAAAACTTGAAAAGCATGAAAATCTAAAGCACTTCTGGTCCCAAGTATTTCAGATAAGGAATCTTTGACCTTTATGAATAAGCACATGGGGCTGCAAGAAAGAGAAAGGTCAACATGGAGGCGGATACAGGACTCCAGGAGGCTGAGACAGGAGGACTGCGTGTTTGAGGCCAACTTGGGCAACTCAGCAATTTAGCAAGACCCTGTCTCAAAAAGTAAAAATAAAAAAAGGGCTGGGGATATATCTCAGTGCAAAGGCCCTGAATTCAATCCCCAGAATCACACCCAAAAATAACAGCCATAAAATAAAAAAGGAATGGAGGTAGCTGTATATATGAAATAAAATTGAGTTTTAAGACGGCAGGCTTGGAAGGGCCCAGGAAAAATCACCATACTCCTTTCCTATAGCACTGATGGGGATGTTACAGAGCTGACCATGTGGATGACAGGCAGAACTTGTAACTTTTATTTATTTTTTTTGGGGGGGGGCGTGTACGGGGATCCAATCCAGGGCCTCATGAATGCTAGGCAGGTACTGTACCTCTGTGCCACAACCTTAGTCCTGCAAATTTTATTTTTGAACTTTCTTCCCTTTTCTACTCCTCCTTATATTACATCCCAGCATACTCCAAAGGATATGAGGAAGGGGAATTGAAGGGCTTCAGATATGATTTACAAACTTTATGCCCAGTCCAAACGCTAACAATGGAATATCAGCCTTCTTGCAGACCCAGCCCCTCTGCTAGGAATGAAAAGTAGGGGGGCAGCAGGCAGGGTGGGAGAGACAGCACCATGCAGTACAGCAGTGACCTCCCAGACAGCCAGCCTAGCACTCTGTGGCCACACCTCGCTTCACTTACTTACCTTTTCCTGCAGCCTAATGTTATCCCACACCTTGCTGCACACCATACACTCAAACGCATCAATGTAATTGTCCTGGTTGATGTCTTGCACGCCCCACTTCCGTTCCCTGAGAGCCGCCAGGAGTCGCTGGTTAGAGATCTCACCCTTCAGCTTCCATTCTATGTAGGCCTTGTACAATCTGTCATCGTAGTCCAGGCGTCTAATGTAACTTGCCAGTTCTCTGGGGTGAGCAAATTCTGAGATAAGAATGGCACTTCTGTTACTGGGGAGCCAATCTTTGATGCTGGGGGACCCATAATACACAGGGACTATGCCCAGTTTTAGCGGTCTCCAGAACTTCTCTGTGATGTAGTCATCACAAACTGCATTCTCAAAGGCAAGGATAAACTTATACTGGGCAATGATCCTATAAAAGCCATCAGCATCCATAGAGGTTGGGTTTTTCAGCTGCTGAGGGAGATCTTTGTTTCGTAAACATTCACCGTAGGAATCAACCTCAATGTAAGTCATCAGCTCACGAACATAGCTGTCCCTATCTGACGGCGGGTCGCAGTCTGACTGTACATACACCAGTGGAGCAAGTCTTTTCCTTAGGTTGTTTTTGGACTGCAAAGGAACTAAGTATCGGAGTGACTTTAGGGCATCGACACCCTCCAGGTATTGGGTAGTCAGTGGCAGATGGGAATGCCTGCTGAACGTGGCCGTGTGGTTGAACAAGGTGATGACCTGCTCGTGGAAGAGCTTATAGTTGTTTTTTGGAGACTCTTCATGAAAAAGGGCCCAGTCATGATGGGCTTTTCGAGGCAGAGGTAAGCTCTCTATGTTAAAGTCAGTACCTGGAAAAACAAAATCAATTATTAGTTACGATGGAAAGAATTCTGGTCTCTAAGATTAGAGTACAGAGAAGTCTGAGGCTATAAATAAAAAGCCCCACAGCCAGGTGTGGTGGCACACACCTGCAATCCTAGCACTCAGGAGGATGAGGCAGGAGGATCGCTGTGAGTTCGAGGGTTAGCCTGGGCTACAAAGTGACTTCAAGGCCAGCCTGAACTGGAAAGTGAAACCCTATCTCACAAAGACAAAAAAGAAACAGAAAAAAATAAAAAATAAAAAGCAACACAGTGTCACTGTAAAGTGGCTAGCAGCTGATCACTGGCTTTCATCCTAAAAACTGCTCCAGATTCTAAGGGAAAATGTACTCTACTGCCTCTTACAATTGGCTTTTCATCCTGGAGATACTGTCTGTAAGAGGGCAGGGAAAATAAAAAGATCCAGACAGAGTTCGTTAAAACGAAAATAGCAAGAGAGAGGAAGCCAAAAGGAAAAAAGCAACTGGGTTTGCAGATTGATTAAAGTGGGGTGGGGGTGGGGGACAAAACCTTGCAAACGTAGCCAGAGGAAACATACAGGATGGATTTTTTTTAATCCAAAATGATCGATTTCAACAAAGTACAGTTAATCAATCTTAGTCAAAATGGTAGACAAGAGGCTTTTAAAGACAAAAGAGCTGATAATAGCACTCTGGTATAGACTGCTACAGGATGGACATGAATTAACAAGACATCAAGAAATAAAGAGGCATAACACAATTATAATTAGGAGTGATTCAGGCTTCCACAGGATTAATTGGAAAAACTCTGAAACATGATAAGGCACAGACAGAAGTGACAGATGTGGTAAGCCACTGCTTCCTGGCTGCGTGGGTGGAGATCCACTCAGGAAAAACCTATTTCTATGACTGAGAAGGAAGAATTAAGACATCTTGACAATAGGTAACACGGTGAATGTTCTGGATACATGATTTCGTGGATGGCAATCAATAAAGGAAATAGGAAAAAAGTCTATCTCCCAGCACCCACTGTGGAAAGAAACATCATATAAGTACTTAAGGCAGAATAAAACAGATTCTCTGGTCGAA
This sequence comes from Chinchilla lanigera, assembly GCF_000276665.1. Classification (NCBI taxonomy): domain Eukaryota; kingdom Metazoa; phylum Chordata; class Mammalia; order Rodentia; family Chinchillidae; genus Chinchilla; species Chinchilla lanigera. Next base: position 9,568,965 of record NW_004955463.1, read on the forward strand.
CTCATAAAAGTTAATTATTTAATGCCAGTGCACACAAATATAAACTCTTTGGTACCAACAGTACTGAGCAATCAGTTAATTAAAAGAGGCTTTTAAACAATTAAAGATCAGATAAGATTATATCAGAGTACCCACACTACTGATCATAGAGAAACTGCTTAAAAAAATAAATCACCTGTCTCCATAATAATACATTTTCCTCCTTAGTCATCAGTAGTGAATAACTAACATGTAAAAATGGGTACCTGCTTGTTTATTTGGCATCTCCTATATGTGACCTTGAGCATTAATAAAATAAACTTGCTCTCTGAAAAAGAAAAAAAGAATACTCATCCATACCCTGAAATGTAATAGCATACAGAGCTGGATGGTTGGCAGAGGAAAAGAAGCATTAAGCTACAAAAACAAGAAAACATGAAAGAGAATTTGAGGAGAAGGGCAATTCATCACACTGAAGCAGTTGCTGCAGAAGGGTCTGGCTTGGTCAATGGCCAGTGAGGGGAACTGAAACTCATGAAATGGAGTTAGAACATAAAGTTTCACCTATAATACAACACAGAAGCAAACCTGTTCACCTAGGAGAGAAAGTTCTAGAGACTAATGCATAGGAATCACAGGCAGAGATGAAAATTGTAAGATTAAAGGGTGAAGGGACACATGTGGCATGCTACACACCAGCAATCCCAGCTACCAGGGAGGATACAGCAGGAGGAGTGCCAGGTTTGAGGCCAGCCTGGGCAACTTAGCAAGAC
>NW_004955463.1:9571616-9593382 GCF_000276665.1 Chinchilla lanigera
CAAAACAAAACAAAAACAAAAGAGGTCCAGAATTAACTAGGGAAACCAGCACAGAGGTTTTCATGGAGTGGCCCCAACATCTGTGGCTGTCTGCTGACTGCCAGGTGACACAAGAGTGACTATGGATCCAACTCACTGTGGATGCACCACAGCAGGGGCCCAAAACAGAGCAGAGAAGCGCTGGGTCACAGGTGTGAAGCCTGTTCTCGTGCTTCAGAGAATGAAGGAGGGTGAGTTCCAGCTCTGGTGTACAGCTGTAAAGTGCAAAGAGAACTAAAAATGGCTGTGTCCACACTCTTTTGTGGCCACTAGGGAGGTCCCTCAGGTTGTGCTGTAATAGCAATGGGACGCAAACCTGGCACCAGTTATAAGCCTGTCATTCATGATAAAAGAGAGATGTATGTTTAGAGCTTCACTACACCCCAGCTAATCTGCTACTGGAATCTCCATGTTGGAAGGAAGGGGACAAAAGGCTAAGATTCCTTACACAGGCAATCTCTAGTCGAAAAAAATAACCCTACAAAATCTAAGCAAGGGATGTTTGTATTCATGTGTTTAGAAGCAACATACCTTTGAGCTGGGCTTAGTGGTACGTGCCTGCAATCCCAGCACTAAGGAGGTTGGGGCAGTAGGATTGTGGCAAGTTTGACACCAGTGAACTAAAAAACACCAAGTTTGAACTACATAGTGAGACCTTGTCTCAAAAAAACAAAAGAAGAAGTAGGGAGGGGAGAGGGCAAAAGGCAAAGGGGCACAAGAAGAAGGAGGAGGAGGAGGAGAAGGAGGAGGAGAAGGAAGAAGAGGAGAAGGAGGGGAAGGAGGAGAAGCAAGAGCAGCAGCAGCAACGTACTTTCTTACAAATGCAAGTGTCAAGTTCTTATTCAACCCATCCAAATTTCATTGAGTTTGCAGGGTAGTGCTATTTTCAATAGTGTGGATCCCTCTTTAGCAGAGAGGAAAGCCAAAGGAACCTAACTTTCCAGAAATATTTTCCATATTTGCTGTCCTCGTTTTTTCTCCCAGTACCGGCAATCAAACTCCAGACCTTGCGCTTGCTAGGCAGGCGCTGTGCCACTGAGCTACATCCCTGGCAGTTTGCTGTTCTAAACAGCACTTCCTAGTAACTTCCCTGAGATGCACACTAAACTCAACCTGCTCCCTACCCACCACAAACATATATTTTCTGATTATTAATACATTTTTTAGTTTAGTCTCCCAAATTAAAATTCTCTGGAGAAGATTTTAAAAAATAGTTTTACCTTATAAGCTTCTCTCCTAGGCCTACAGCTTCAGATGGAAAACACTTAGAAAAAGTGAACTTATAACCACACCTGCTGGGGTCATCCTCACCCACAACCCCTCAGCATCAGGGAGTTTCTAAAAGGCATTGGCTGTGGCTTAGGTGACAAATCAGTGACTCAGCTCCCTTTGATGCCAGGGCAATGCTCACTACAACAAAAGATGGAACTGAGATGTTTAAAGAAGAGGGAATCAATCGACCTGTGGTAAATCCATAAAAATGTGACTAACTTGTGTGCGGCTGCTTCATTAGTTTATACGGTCATCTTCCCCGCCATTTGCATTTAACAACTTCGATTCTAACTTGCACATCTCTGGGTTGTTCTGTGGTTACTGAATCCTGACAAACATATTTGCTCCTTTGAACAACAGCTGACAAATAGAAGCTCAGCATTAAAATGCATGCTAAAGGGAACTGCCACGTGAATGCAGAAGGAATAAAATTAATACTGGCAAGTGACACCAGGCTTCTGACTACAGAGGCTGGATTTGAAACAGCAATAAGCAGAGGAGTAACGTACTTTGCAGGATGTGTTTATCTGCTCCTCTCCTGCAGGCACACATACGTGTCTTTCATTGTTCCCACACAAACTGGGGAAAACAGAAGGCAACAAGTATCATTTGCTCCACTTCACTAACAAAGGTTGGATCACTTATCTCGAATTAAAAACCACAGCGGGGACCAGAATTTCAGACTGAGTCATGGGAAAAGACCAGGGAGGTCACCGCCCCTGCTATGATGTTGATTCTGTGGAATGAATGACTGACTCCTGGCACTTCTGAGGACACTCACAGAAACATCTGCCAGCTTCAGCATCCTAATGGTAAGGACCTCGAGCTGCTCAGGAACATAGCACACCTGAGTTTTGAAGGAAAAGTGCCCCCCCAAATGTCTCTAAAGGTATTTTCGGTTTTAAAAAAGAACCTCTATTATGAAACTGTATGACCTACAAAAATGTGGTCCTACCAAAACTGCCTCCAACAAAAATTAAAATTTTTGAGAAAAAGCAATGTAGACTAGAGCCCTGCCTCTGTGTTACCATCTAGCAACTACAGCGTTCACTGTTATTTTTATTACCCACACAAATCCCACCGGGTCATTTATTTTTCTCTAAGTTTATATGGGTGAACTAAAAAATCTGAAAGAATGGTGCTGGTAATAGGGAAAGTCTCCTATTACCTGAGGATAAATTCCAAACTAAAAATACTAGCCACACGTACCTCTGCAGGTATCCGGTTCTAACCAATTCGGAGGAACAGGCCCCAGAGAAGTCAGACTCACAGAGCTCTCCCACTTACCTCTGAGCCCAGGGTTTCCCCTCTCCTCCCATTATTTTTCTTCAGGAGTCCACTGCTGACCTCTTAATCAGTTCTACACCATGCAACCCCCTCTCAACTACATAAGTCCATGAGGCATGGAACTCTGCCCCCGGCCTGGAAATGTCTCACTTCCCTTCATTGAGCCTGCGCAGTAAGCTAGTCAATACCTCCGAAGCCCCTTCGTAACACGTGCAGAGCCTGAGGCAAGGACACAAGTAAGATCCTGCATACCATATGCCTAATATTTAAAAGCTATAAATCAGTCTAACAAGTTATTAAATGCTTTACCCTTCCATTGTTGCATGTAATACATTTGTGATTAAAAGTGTGTGTTGGGGGGGGGATGTGTAAAGCCATAGTCCAAGCTGAATAATTGTGGGTAACACACATTAAAAATTAATATCAGGGCTCAGCAGCACAGTGCCTACCTGGCAAGCACAAGATCCTGAGTTCAATTCCCGGTACCAAAAAAAAATTCCGAAAAGAAAAATTAGTATCACTTTCGTCAAAGACGATGATTCTATCTGGGCTCGGCTTGGGCTTGCTAGCTCACTCACCCAGCCCCTCAACACTTCCCTTCCATCATCAGGACCACATTCATATTGGGATCCTGTACCTGGCAAACCATCCATTTCCTCCTCTCCCCATGGTCCAGGTGCCTCCAGTGCCTTGCCTCTGAGGTTTCCCCTTTGCTAAGGACTCTCCACAGACAAGTTCTGCCTCCTCCCTGCTGGCACCAGTGCTTTGACTTCCTCCAAGGAGCCTGGAGCTGGCAGGCCAGGAGCAGATACAAAACCCTTCATCCTGCAGAGGCAGAATGTGCTGTTACCCGGCTCCTCCTCCCTCCTTCCCTGGCCCCAGTCCTGGCTGTAGAGGACCAGCCTATGCATACAGTCACAAGTCCACGTTCAGGCCCAGTAAGCCTGCCTCCCTGACCAAAGGTTAGTCAGATTCTCTAAAGCCCTTCACAACCAGCCTTGGCCCGCTGAGCCTGGTTAGCAAAGAATCCTGCTACACCAGTTGAGCAAGAACCTCAAGCCAGATATCTGACCAAGTTCTGGGTCTCCTACACACCTGATACCCTAGCCTGTCTGTGTCGAGAACACCACTACCCTTGATGTTCTCCAGTTTGCCATCTAGGAGGCCTCCTTGCTCTGCTGGTTGACTACAAATCCCAGGTGCCTTTGTTATCTACAGAACTGAGCCCAGTTTTATACTGAAGTCTCTCTCTCTCCCACTGCGGTAGCACAAAGAAAATGTCTTGCTGTTTTTAACAAGTGTTAGGTAACACTTTTCTTTTTTATTTATTAGTACATGTTTGCCGTACATACACTTTACAATCATCTTGGGGAGCTGGCACATGTATATAACAGTTTTTTTCAATCCCTTCCTTCCTCCCTCCCTTTTCCTCAAATTCCCTTTCCTCCCTTGCCATTTTTGTTGATACTGTTAATCTTAGTTCATGCTTATGGCATATAATCTTTGCATTCATATTGGGATCCTGTACCTGGTGTACCTTTACCTATTTTCCCATCCCCTCCCCAAGCTCCCCCTTGGTCTCCCAGGCCCCTTCCCATCTGTGTGAGATCCATCCCTTTGTCTACGTCTACCCTTCTCTCATTTTTCTCTTAGTTTGTACTATGCCTTATTCAAATGAGAGATACCATACAGTATTTAGGCTTGTGTGTCTGATTTACTTCACTCAATATTATATTCTCCAGGCGCATTCATTTTCCTACAAATGTCTCAATACCCAAGTAGAATTCCATCATATACAGACACCCCATTTTCTTTATGCAGTCATCTGTTGCTGGTATACAGGCTGCTTCCAGGATTTAGGCATTATGAATTGTTCTGCTATAAACACTGGTATGCAGGTATCACTGTAGTATGATGTTTTAAGCTCTTTGGGGAAGATACCTAGAAATGGGACAACTGGGTCATGTGGAACCTCTAGTTTTAGTTCTTTGAGAAACCTTCAAACTAAGTTCTGTAATAACTGACCTAGTTTACATTCCCACCAAACACATAGCAGCGTTCCTTTTTTACCACAGCCTTGCCAGCACCTGTTATTTTTTGATTTTTTGATGACTACCATTCTTTCTGCTGCAAGATGTATTCTCAGTATTGATATGAAAAAATGTTCCACAGCCCCGGTAAAGCTTTTCTTTCACAGTCCACACCACTGACGTCACCCCTTGGCCAACCATCAAGTCCCAGGCTATACACTCACAGCCCAGTCTGCCCTTAAGTAAAGAAACCCAGGAAGAAGCCAGCTCAGGTTTTGGAAGTAGAACCAGGCCACTGGGACAGGGAATTCTGGGATCTGGGTACTTGGATGTGGTGGCATCCTCCGAATAGAGTCATGGGCTCTGGCCACAAGTGGGCATGAGACCTTGACCTTTGGACCCTTCACCCTGTGTGAAGGAGCACGGCTGGAGGAAAGCCACAGGTGCCTGTCCCGGCTAAGTCCAAAGACTCCATGCTGGACTTAAGTTATTTGCACACGAAATTCATGCAATGAGCTAAACAGGGGCCTGATATACACTAGTGATGCTTTACACCAACACCACGAATTCTGATTTGAAACCTCTGAAGCAATGACAAGCAATCTGATTGGAGAAGAGGAGGAGCAGGTGGGATGATTAATTGTTTTGGGGGCATTCTTGTGAAGTGACTCCTCTCCAGAGATTTATTCTAAAATACGCTATTGTGTTACTCATGCTCAAATTTTAACTAAATCCTAAATTTATAGGTCATACAAACCCTGACCTGAAGCTTCAAGTAGATATCCAACAGGCTTTTGAAGTATCCACCGGGATATTCCTCAGACAAGCACAAGTAATTATCATGACTAAACTAGTCATCTTCCCCCACATCTGACCCCTTTTTGGTCTTCTTTTTCTCTGTTGATATCATTACCAAACTTGGTTTGAATCTCTTAAACTAGGTGATCTGCATCTAAGCATACCTCTTCCCCTGTTATTTGCTTTCTTAAATAGATGTCAGGTACACAGAACGGGGGAAATCACCAACCTTGGCAGACAGTACACTCACTTCAATGAAGCCAGTATCAACCTGCAGAAACTCTTGTCACTGCAAAACATGCTCCAACTGCCACTGAGAGACACTGCCCCAGGCCCTTAAGCATTCATATGCTGGACCAACTCTCCATGCAATAATTTTTTTTATATTCCTATTTTCAGAGACTTGAAATGTATTACTTCCAAATTCCTATAAGCACCAAAACATGATGATGTACATGGGAAATTTTGCTGTTAAAAAGAAAAACCGACCAAAATGGATAGTGCATTAGTGGTTTATATAAATTCATCCCTAAAGCAAAGAATTCAAAGTAAAGACCTTCTGGTGGAGACTGATTTCCTCCAAATATACCAAATACCTCTAATAGAACTTCTTCTGGGATTTCAAACATGACGCTTCATATTCACAATGGTGTTTGCAGAGGATTGTAGTACTTTCAGGTAAAGCATGGCGACCTCAGGCCTCTTCAGGCTGCACTGGCCATTCATTTGTTTATCAGTTGCTCAGCTCCCTTCCTACCCTTCTGTGCCACGCTCTGTCCTGCATGGGGCGGACACCCTGAGCACTTCGTTTCTCGGGTCCCCTGGACAACTGGCTTGCAATTAGGTCCATCAGTGAAGCACTGCAGGGAGACTGGAAGATGGGAGCGGAGAGAAGGCGCCTCCCACAACAGAGACTAGGAGACTCAGCCAGCGTGGGTACCTGGGAAAAGCTACTTTCCCCCTTCTTCTCCCACCCAGGGAGGCAGTGGTTTGCTGCAAGTATTCATCTAGTACATCCTTCCACTTCCTTCTTTCGCTCTCCCCGCCCTCCAACCCATGTACAACCAAGTCCTGTATAAATTCCTGTTTGAAATACCTAGATTCCTTCCCTTAAGAACATTAATAATACAGGAGCCCACTTCAAAAGCTTAGGACTTCTGATTGCAACTTATTACTTCAAGCTTTGGTTTGCTTCTTTAAGTTTCTAAAAATACTATGTATTTTTCAAGATTCTATCCCCTTCTCACCATAATCTTAGGCTTCTATTTTCCCCTCAGAATCACCTTCCTGTTTATTTTTTAGCCCAGCTGGTGAGAATGCAAAAACATAAAAATACATATTTTCTATCTAAGAAAAAAATATAAAATCAGAAAATGAGGCTCCTGTTAAAAAAGAAACCATCGAAATTACTTGAAATCAAAACCAATTTCTTCACTGACAGTGTGTTGTAAATTTGTTCTCTGTGCTGTGAAATACAGTATATGAAGCAGTGAGACCCACATAGCTGCAAAGAAAAATCAGGTGGACATGAAGGTCCCAAGGAAAAGGTCCCCTGTGTTTGACCACATTCTAAATTTTAACACAAATTACAAATCCTCTCCACAGTATTGCTTGAGATGTACATGTAAAAAGAGATGCGGACTTTATGTTGCTGAAAGTTTTACTACAGAGCCTTTTACTCATCTGAACCAAAAACTCCCATGGTCAAAAGACGTTAAAATTTATGACGCAATTCACCAACTATGACTTATAGGAAAGTGATAGCTCATACGTTATTCCAACTGTAAGTCACCTCAGCTGTAACTAAACTCACAGTGACCTCTCTGAGTTATTCTCATTTCCTGCTTTGAATTAAGTCGTTTATTTCACAAAGAAACAACTTCTAGTGTTTGAGATCTCTATTAAAGAGTGCTACCTCCCTGTTACGGCCATCTATAGTAAGCAGAAAGCAAATTAAAGTACTTCTGGCAGCTTCTAAATGCAAGCACAAAACCAACTGTTTCTTCCAACTATTAGAAAAAACTAAAATTCAGACTTGTTAAGAGGAAGGCAAGTTGGAAGGTAAGCAGGAGCAATATTTTCCAGCATAAGGCACTAGCCTCTACTTAGAAAAACGGCGGCTGAGGTGACATCTATGGGATGGCAAAGCCAGCCCTGAGAAGTCCATCACATTCTGCTGAACTCCAACAAGAACCTTCCCAAGAAGGCGGCTTAGCTCTGAAGGCTTGGGAGTATCTCTCAAGGTAGATGAAAGCATTTGTTCTTAGTCACTAAAGGCCAAGTTAAGGTGTTTCCATGCGCCTCATTCTGGTTACTCTACTGCAGACAATACACCTGGAGACAGGAGACAACCCTCAGAATTGAGAACACCAGCCACACCTAAAAAGCATGATACTACTGAGTTCTACTGTTTGGAAAACATGAAGCCAGGAACTCTGGAACTTCACAGATAAACAAAATAAATCCCAAGGGAACTTCTCATTGTGAATGTAAATGTTAAACCATTAGCTGAGACTGAAACTAGTGTAACATGCACGCACACAGTCATGGAAGGAGCAGGAAAGGAGTAACTAGATCTGCCCAGTCCAAGAGTTTGGGGCTGAGTTACCAATAAGTACACACACAACGTCCAGCAATCAAAAAAACAAAGCTCCATTATTAATTCAGGGCAAACAAGAAAAGTAATCCTTGAGTTCTCTATTGCTTCTATGAATATCATTTGCATAGACACAATCATGTAAAGAGTAGATACTGAGCTATCAAATGCGGTGATGTAAGGGGAGGGTAGACACAGGAAGGGTGAGTGTGGGTGTGCTACAGAGAGCAGAAGATGAGTGCTCATGTTCTAAGACTGGGCGTCAACAGACAACGCTTAACACTGAAAAATCAGCAAAATACTATTAATAAGTTGCTTACAGGCTTGTGGTCACAACCAATAGTTGGGTAAAAGTCTTGAAAAGTGGCAAGATAGCTTTAATAAAAATAAAGTGAATGAAAGGTTACACAGGAAAAGTAAACCTCCCTCCCCACACCTAACCATGCAGGTGGCAGTTTCCTATCTGTTCAGTTTCTTTTTTAAATAGATGGAAAGATAGAGGAATGAAGGAAGGAAAGAAGAGGCAAAGAAAGGAGGGAGAGAGAAAAGGAGGGAAAGCAAGAAAGTTCCAATAAAATTATGACACAATGTTTTTCTATACCTGGATTTTTATTTGTATTTATTGAAAGAGCCCTTTCAGATTTACCTATAGATGAATTTCAATCATTTATCACTTTTGTGAATACTTCGAAAAATATGTTAAATTGATTATCAAAATTTCTTTAGTGTCTGACTCTTCTGGATCATTTTTTTAAATCTCTACCTAGGGCGGTGGTGTATGCCTGTAGTCCCAGCACTTTGGAGGCTCAGGCAGGTGGATCACTACAAGTCTGAGGCCAGCTTGAACCATATAGTAAGACTCTGTCTCATAAAAAATGTTTTAAAAAATCTTTGACATCTATGTTTTCCTATAGAATATGTTGCTCTGCACCATTAAGACTGTTAGCATCAAAGCACTGCTTAGAGGTGTGCTCTACTACCACCTCTGAGATTTTCTTCTAAGCCACAATGATAGTTAAGCTTGTGTCAACTTGACTGGCTTGGGAGCCTCCCAGGATACAATGGAACACATCCTGGTGTGTCTGAGGAGGTCACAGGCATGACCCTAAGTACTATACTGTATTTGGTCCCTTGCCTCCTCCTCTCTGGCACTGTTCTCCTCCCCTGCTTCCCAGCTGCCATGATGTGTGTCTTGGAGCCAGTTGCCCATGCATTGAATCCCTGAAACCATGAGTCAGATTAAATCTCTCTTCTTTTAAATCAAAGATGTCAGGTATTATTTCCAGCAGTGGGAAAGCTACTAATGTGCTGACACTAATCTCACATTTTAACATTAATGCTTTCTTGATGTTACCAGAAGTTGTCAAAGGTTTTCAGACACCAACTGCACTCATAATGACTTCCTCAAATAGTCCCTAACTGCTTTGTTAATGGAAATACTAAAGGTTCTCATTGTCCTACTGTACCAGATGGAAGAGCAGCCCAGTTGGTGTTGGCTCAGGTATGCACAGTAAATCACTGCTGCTGCATGGCTTACCAAGATTCATTGATAGGTGGCTATCAACTACCAAATACATGCTGACTTCAGAGATGCTAAAGGTCACTCAATACTGCTATTATCTTCGATAGCAACTAAAATTTCTGTGCATACAGTCCATGTGTCTGCCTTACAGCCTTGGCTGGAGGGGCATTTTATACAAGTCACTAGTGAATGCAGCAGTCTCCAAGCTAATTAAATCAATGGCTTTCTCTCTGCAATTCATGAGCAAGATGCCAACACTTTTTTCAAAGCATATCTACCTCCAGGTACATGGAAACAGGCAAATCACTTTACCGCACACATGACCTCAATTGGAAGCTATGACCTGGAAAGATAAACTCTTCATTCTTAAAACCTGCAGTTTTCCACTCCATTTAGTCATCTTAGAGTCTCTGTCTAGTGACAGGTGAGACAGTGCGGAGGACAGCACTGTCCTCCCAGTTCCTCATGTCTGAACATTCCCTGTTCCCAGCTTTATTCCTAAAGTACTTGTCTCTTTACTGAAACAATAACACAGCCTCGATCTAGGATTTTAGATCTACATTAAGAATCTCTAGAAATACAATGTATACACTGTATTGTATAGGCAGAGGTCCAATTCTGTAAACAAATAAAATGCAACTATCCTATAGTAGTTCAAAAAAAAAAGAGCAAGCAGTAAAAGCATAAAACAAAGGACATAAATATTTTCCAATGATTATTTTTTCTTGTCCTTCAGCTTTTTTCATCAAATTTCTAGGAACAATGCATGTTCAATAGAAGAAATTCTAGATACCTCAAAAACAAGAAGGGGGAGAAAGAAAGAGGAAGAGCAGCAGTTATCAGCATCTTGCTAAAGAAAACCAACATTTAATGCTGGGGCTTCCTCAGGTGTATATGTGTATTGTATGGAGTGTGTGCGGGTATGTGTGTGAAAGAGAGTATGTGTATGTGAGTGTGTTGTGTGTATAATCAGGATTACATCAGTACATACTTATTTCAACTCATCAGTACACTCACTACCAACAGGTCTCCAGTAAAAGAACTTACAGTCAGATTAATTTAGTCTTTACTGTTAATACTATGGGTGAGATATGTCCCATAAGTCCTACCCTGTAAAGGTATGACTCAAAGAAAGAAGAGAATGGGTTTTATAATAACAAGTGAAAATTCCCATATACACCCTGATCGAGACAAGGGACATCTAACAGACAAGTTTCCTTGCTCCATGGTCAGTTTATCCCTGTCATCCAAAGCTGCAGCTCCTACGTGATATGTATGTGGCACAGGTCTACAGCTAAGCACAGGAAACACCCAGCAGGGAAGCAGGCATACAGGGCAGAGCACAAGACATGGCAAAGAGGTAGGTTCTCTGAGAGAGATCTCCTCTCCTTAGACAAGGTTTTGGGTTTGTTGCACGTTCTTGGAAGGATAAAATCACAGGGCTTTCAGCTACTACAGCCATCATGTCACCGTCTGGAAAGTCCTCACCAGCACATGGAGAAATGGCAGAGAACGATGTTTTCAATAATGTGTTGAACCACTGAACAAAACAGATCGGGCTGCCTACATTTCTGTGTAATTTAATGAGTATCTTTATTGCTAAGCCACTCTTGGTCAGCTTTTTGATTCTTGAAGCCTACGGCACCTGAATGATGATGGTATTAGACTGTCACCTAATGTTTGGGATGTCTGTATGATGCATGTTTGGGTGTTTAAGAAGCAGTGCAGTAAATGAGACTTTTCCTGCTTTTTTTTCTAAACAAGCTAAGTTGCTACTGCCATGGGACCCTAAGAAGCTAATATTTCTGCAGAAAGAGCACCCCAAGTTTCACAACACCTCCTGTTAGCAATTCCCTATTGCTATCTCATGAATATCTATATGCTTAAGTCAATTATGTATATATCTATCTAGCTCCCCACCCATCACAAAGTCCCTCAGAAACCCAAATTGTATTCATTTTCACTTGAAGAAATTAACATGCTTAAAGAAATTAACAGCAGATACTCCAAGATATGCAGAAAATAAATAAATGCCTTTTTAGTTCTTACTATAAAACAGTAAGACAGCTTACTCTACGTTATGGACGTTGTTTAGATGTCGTCCCAAAGCCTCATGCAGTCACAGGTGGGGCTCTTCATAGGTGGCTGAATCAAGAGTGACAGTGGGATTAAGTGTGTGACACCAAGGTCAAGAGTGTGTGACTACTAAATTAGCTCACTGATAGTTCTGAGAGTGGATAATGGCACGGCCCTACCTGAATGTGAGTGTTACCTGCCCTAAGGATAGGTATCCTGGGCAGAACATAAGGGACAGAAAGAAGGCTGCTGTGTTGCCTGTCACTTGTTACTTGCTGCTTTCTGCCCACCATGAACTGTTTCTCCTCTGTGATGCCCCTCTGCCTTGCAGCCAGCCAACTACGAACTGAAACTTCTACAAACTGTGAGCCACAATAAATCTCTTCCTCCTCCTACTCTGAATGTTAAGTATTTTGTCTCAGTAACAAGAAAAGTAACTCAGACATTCTGACAATAAGATGTAGAGCATAAGTAAGAGGTAAAAGTAGAAATAGTGTGTTAACAATAATTACCTGTCAAGGGGATATAGCTCAAGTGTGGATCCACTAGGAATTTTAAAAATAATCTTAAAATTAATTTTAAGCATTGACATATGGGACAGGCCTCCATACAACTGCCATTTGAATGTCCTGCCAGTCTCACTACAAGCAAAGAAAATTTTCAGTTCACATTCCTACTGTTAGAATTTGTCACTTGTGCTTCTACTCAACAAGGTCAACAGGTTTTCGCGAACATGAAAGGAAATATTATGCTAGGGAGAAACTGGTGAAGCAAACTGACAACAAAATCACTACCTTGTCTTAGGAACTCTATCCTGTTTCATTTACTCTAAGTGTAACACTTTTATTTTAATTATTTATAATGCTTCATGATAGACTGGTATGTGATGCTATTACCTCATTAAAATAATAAAATATAAGCAATGCCTTGGTATGTAGTTATTGTTCACAAAAAATATAAAAAGTCAATCATTTGAGAAAGAATGAGTTTACAAGAACAGAAAATAAGATACAAAAGAAATGCTAAAGAATTAGACTCAACTTGAGCTTTTAGTATGGAAGCTCTTTCAGTTGAAGGTAAATTCTTGATTATTTCATGCTGATCATATTTTCATTTATCATATGGAAATATCTTAGCAGTCAAAGGAAAACACTAAGATTCATTCTAGTCCTAAGCTCGTGCTAAGTTTATGAAACTAAAACTAGAAATAAATCAGTAAGTCAAATGCCTCAAGCTTGTCTGGGAAGCTTTATATGAACAAATGTATAAGTAAATAAATTCTGTGAAAGGCAAGGAAAATTACCAGTTTGCTGCTTGGGCTTGCAAAACTTAATTATCTACTTTTATTTTGCTTCAAAATTTTCAAGTGTTAAAAACACTCAGACATGGAGGGGAAATTTGTACAACCTTTCAGAGGCCAGTTTAACAGTATCTATCAAAATTTTACTTTAATGTATGCATTGACACAGCATTCCAGGTATTTACAGAAATAACAGCACAGATGAGCAGACACAGAAATATGGCACAGTGACTGTTACAGAACATGCCCACATGTTAAGTAAAGGTTTGGTCTCCAGCCTGTGGCACCATTTGGAGATGGGGAAACCCTCATGGGGAAGGATCTGATGGAAGGCAGCAGGCCACTGGGAGTGGGTCTTGCAAGGGATGTCGGACCCTGTACCCTCTCTCTCCCTTTTTTGCTTTCTGGCCACCATGAAGTAGCAGCTTTGCTCTACCAGCTAGCGTTCCCAGCAGGCGTTCTGCCTCACCACTGCCCTGGAAACAATGGGACCGAGCAACCAGGAACTGAAACCTCCAAAACCATGAGCCAGAGTAAATCTTTTCTTCTCTGAAGTTGTTTTTCTCAGGTATTTTGGCACAAAGATAGAAAAAGACAGAAATAACCTAAGAAACCATTGGCAGAAGAATGATTGAATAAACCTAGGTATATGTACACTCCTGAGTCAACATACCTTTAAAAATAATAGAGTAAAATGATATAATCTAACATGAAAAACTCTTCCAAACATGAAATATATATGTGGTATGATTCAGTTTAAGAAAAAAAAATGGACAAAACTACACGCTAAAATCATCATGTATCATTTTTGTTGTTTTTGTGTTGTTTTGATTTTGTCTTCATTGTTGTTTTGTTAGTTTTTGTAATCTTTAAAATAAAAAAAATTTTTTAAAAATCCCACAAGGCCAGCCATCAGTCCCAAGTGGGATGAAGCTTGTGAAAATAAAGATGAAATTTCCTCTTTTCCTGAGAGACTTCTGTATTGGTCTCATTTTGCTGCAAGTGTTATATTCGTGTACTATTTGTGTAATTTTTAAAAACCAAAAAATTAAAAACACAGAAACATCTCTCTGAAGAGAAGCATAAAAAAGATTCACAAATTTAGTGTCTTGATTGCTTTTCCCTTGTTCCTGAGACAAAATACCTGACACTCAAAATTAAGGAATCAAGGTTTATTTAGCTCACAGTTTGTGGAGGTTTCAGTACATACTCAGCTGGATGCAAGGCAGGGTAGCGTCACACAGGAGCAGCAGTCCAAGGCCATGGAAGACAGCAAAAGCAGCAAGAGCACAAGGGGAAAGCAAGCCTCTTTTCCTCCCTTGTAAACAGGCCACCCCACCCCACCCCTGGGGGTGGGTGTAGCACTCACACATTTCCCTGCCCTAATTTTACATAGGATGAGGATGTTTACAGAGTAAAGACTCTGGCTCCCTGCTGAGTTGCTTAAACTTCTAAGCTTCTCAAGTTGACACATGTATCAACTATTACACTTAGTAAAACCTGCAAAGACTCACATATATACTCCTAAAACTGCCACACCCTCCCCACTGGTACTTGGGAAACACTGCCCTTGGAATCCTGTCTGCTCATGTGACTATCATATTTCAGAATTTATGTGGAAAATTACATGGCACAGAACACCGCTGGGGATTTCATTCCCCAAAAGGGAAATGGGAAGATTACAGGTTACTTGAACATCAGCAGGTGAATGTGTTCTGCTAATATACACCTAACGAATTACTGCAGATGTAAAAGATTAGCACCATTCTCTTGAGATGCCCTGTCCAAAAAATGCCAGATACAATGCAGTTTAAAAATTGCTTGGGTTTTAAAAAATTAAACTGACATCTAAATAATCAAGCTGGAGCTCATCAAACTAAGCACCTTGAAGTAGTAACACATTAATTTTTTAATTGTTTTGCTTCCAAATACATATTTCTTCACCTCTTTTATTTAAAGACTAAATGCTGGCAAAGTTGGGGCTCTTAAAATACTACTCTGGAAGGCAGGAAAGTAATAAAACATAATATGTCTCTAATAAAATAGAAAACTAACCTATAAAGAATGCAAAAAAAAAAATTTAACCCAGTTGAAATCAAGTAAGCAAAAGCCCTTAGCAAATTCCATAACTGGGTTTCACTTTCAGAGGGATTCTCCCCAAGCTAGGATTCTTGTAGCTGCAGGGGTTGAGGTAAAGAGTCACAAAATGCTCATTTCTCTTACCCTTTCCCTAGTGGTTTAGAAGCTCCTACCCTGGTACCTTAATGTTCTTTCTAGTACTTCCTAAAGGGAGCCAGGGTGACCCAAGTTATCTCAGTTTGTCTAGGACTTACCCAGCTTTACCACTGAAAATCCCATAACCAAGAAATTCCCTGAGTCCTAGGCAATTCAAGACACTTAATGATTCCCGGGCTCACACTCCTGCCAAAAGGGGGGAAAACTACCCAGCCCACCCCTCACTAACCTCACTCAGCATGTGTGGAAGAGGTACACGGCCGGACACAGTCAGCTCTTACTCCCTGCTACAAAAGTTTACAACACAGGATGAGTATCAGAGATTAGTCCCTTGATTGAAAAATAAAAGAATCTCAAAAACATGCTGTGCAAAAGGACACCAATCAAAACAGAGTATAGAGTGGATGATCCAATTTATATGATTGCTTCAAACTGACAAAACTAACCTACAGTAACAGAAATCAGATCACTGGTTGCCTGGAGGGGGAGGAAAAATCAGAGATGATCTTATAGAAGGGCACAGAGAACATCCTGGAAAGCTTTTTATATCTTCTTGGGAGTAGTGGTTACAAGATGGAAACAAACACAAATAAATATACTACCTAAACGCAAACGATATGTATTTGTCCAGCTGTAGACTTAAAATGCATACACTTATTATATGTAAACTTCCCTTTTAAAGAGCTGACTTTAACAGAAGACATTTTAACCAAAGAGGCGTTTCACATGCACATTTACTGAGGCACTATTCGAGGTAGCGAAGACAGGGAATCAGCTAGGTGGCCAGCAACAGACGAAGGGATAAAGAAAGTGTATCAGACACACACAAAGGAAGATTTTTCAACCACACAGAAGAAAATCCTGTCCTTTGCTGCCAAACGGATGGAACCAGAGATCCTTATGTTAAGTGTAACAAGCCAGACACAGAAAGACAAGTGCTATATGATCGTTCTCATACACGGAATAGAAAAAAAGGTTGATGTCACAGAAGCTAAGAGTGGAATGGCAGTCATCAGGGGCCAGGAAGAATAGATGGAGGTTGTGATAGGGAAAGGGGAACTGTGGGTACTGAGTCAGTTAGGGATAAGGAGTTACCATGTGCTTTTTACAGTAGGATGAGTGTAGATAACAACAATGTACTATATACTGCAAAAAGCTAGGAGACAAAATTTTCAATGCTTTCACCATACAGAAATGACAAATGCAGAAATAGATAGGCTTACCCTAATTTAAACATTAACATGATTTAAACAATCTGTAACACGTGTACACAATGTCTATATGTATGGAAACATGATATCCCATTCATATGTACACTTGTTTTTTAATGTTATCAATTAAAAATAAAATTTAATTTCTTTTTTTTAAAAAGTATTGGTTTTAAAAAGAAGAGTGAGCTCCTCCGTCACCTAAGAGATACAGGACAGACTGGAGCAGCATCTTTAGGGATGTTACTGGCAAGATTCCTGAGTAAAGCAGTGGCTTGGGCACATCAAAGCAGGACAGTCACATTCAATTTAACATTTGTAGAGTTCAAAGGAGACGCAGCACATTACCCTACTTCCTTATCCAAAATCAATTCAAAATGCACTCAGAATTTGTGCAGTCTTTCAACTGGGGAAAGTGTAAAGATTCTTTCTCTGGAAATATCTCAGAAAAAGCGTAGGTAATATTCCCGCTTTCTTGCTGTTTTGCCATCGGTGTATCTAAGAACTCATGAAAAGAGCACAGCAGAGACAGAAGAGGGGAGATGGTAAAGCCACCACTGTCTCTGAATAGCACAACAGAGCAAGCAAACCAGACTCAGCTTCCAGGAGAGAGATCATCCACCTGCAGGATCCCATCTAACAAAACACGAAGTGCGTCTGGTTCATGAGGTGGTCTCTGTTCCGATCTTGATACTTTCTCTCATTACTTCACGGAAATGTTTGAGAGTTGGCTGTGTACTAGGATAGAGAGGTACAGACTCAGGATAGAAGGATGAAAGTACCCAAGATGGGTACCAGAGACTCTAACGCATCCTTTAATGAATCCAAACGTATTTCCTCAGGGAAATGGTCCTTGAATGTTTGATTTTTAGAGTGTTAGCATCTCTGATCCAAGGACACCACCACATTTCAGTTCCCTGTCTCTTCTGTGACTCTGACTCCCAGAGATCGGGTGGTAAATGAGGCTGGAACTGGCAGAATCCGCTTCGTTGCTAAGCAGCCCGGAGACAGTGTAGGAGCACCCACAGGAGAGGCTGCTGCCTGCTGGTGGTGGCTCTGGGAAAGGAAAGGCGCCCAACCTTTAAGCAGCTCTTTGGGGACCTTTCACAAACTTCCTCGGAAAACTTCTCAAGTGAAAATGCCTGAAGTCTTGCCCCTGATACATATTTGGCAAGGGATATGGCCTGTGAGCCTTTGGGTGTGTGCATGCACGCACACACATGTTCACCTGCCAAATGTCTGCGGGTCCTGTTAGCCAGCAAAGCGGCTCTTTGCACCGAACCAACGAAGCCAAACATCTTCCCAGAATTATTTCCCGGATGGGACACGGGACGTTAGTGAACTGGCTCTTCCATCTAATGGTATGTGGATAAGCCCAGTACACAGCAGAGATCCTGGCCCAGCAAAACACCAGAGCCACTTCTATCCTCTGCAACCTGAGAGCTGGCTGGCACGCAGAGGCCCCAGGCCAGACCCTTAGGCAAGCGCCTGTTCCTGCTGGCCACGCCTAACAGCCCTTGCGCTGGCTTCCACCGTAACATCCACGGGTCCCCTCTGTCTAATAATGAGCAGCGGGTAGTGCTGGGTGTTATGATCTCGGCCATGCAGATGCCAAACCTCGAAAATGAATCCTCCCTGAGTAACTCGGAGCCAGTGCTTAGGAAAAGTAATGGCACCACAGAGATATCATCGAGTTTGCATGAAAGGAATTAAAGGATTAAACTGGTGAGTGACGTTATGTGAAAAATACCACGTTCACTGATCCAAGGTAAGAAAATTAAGAGAGAATAACAAAGGCAGGATGAAGGTGTGAGGCAGGGAAATGTGAAGCAGTTTTAATCTACAGCACAGCTGGGACTAGGCCAAAATGAACCAGGGAGCCCTATGTGTATGTCTTTATAAATCAGTTCTCTAGCAGATAGGCTGAAAAGATGTTCCCATTTAGCTTTATTGAATAGCTTTATAGCAAAAGAAACACTGTATTAACATGATTAGTAAGAAAACAGAATCTGTATTTCTAAAAGAAAAAAAAAAATCTTCATTTTGGATTTGAAATAACAATATGCCAAACTAAGAGGGAGTGATCTAGTTCACCCTCCTAGGACAGGCTCTGAACGAAGCTCTGTGAACGTCACTGGGAGGTAGTAGGGAGCTCTGAAACCCAAACGCGGGGTGTCACCCTCGCCCACCCACTCCGCCGCTCACACAGGGCAGCAACCGGGTGAGTTTTTCCTGTAGACAAGACATCAAGAGTCACATATCCTGAGTACATCATGCAGGCACCACAAACCCTTCAGCACATGAACACAGATGAAATAACGGTACGCTGTATTTAAAACCCACCCTTCCACACACATCCTCTGCAGACTCGAGACCAGGGGCTGTAACGTCTGCAATATCCATCCCCAAAACGCTGCGCCTTCGAAAGGAACATTACCAAGTCAGTTTTCTTAATGGGCCTCCAACCTTGACAACAGCATTAAATACAGGGCCAAGGACAACAAACAAATGAGAAGCTCCAGGAATTAAGTGCAAGTCAAGTACACACCGGAAAGCCCCCAACTCTGACATTCAGCAAAAACTGTGAAGCCAGAATTGCAACTGGATCCATTCTGATTCATACCTGACTACAGAGCCACGCAGGAAAGCTCAGATCTGAAAATACTTAGCCCCTCTATCCGGGGCATCAGACTCATAGCAGGTGCACAGCGGGTAGCGGCTTAGCCTGGAGATGCGTGCAAGAAGTCTGGAAGCCAACCTGGGGAAGGAGTCTGGAATCCTCTCATAGCATCTGCACTGCGGTCCTAGGAGACCCTGCTGCTGCAGGTTTGCAGTAACAGGTCCATGCACAAGAGAATGGAAAAGCTCGAAAGGAAAAGCATGTCACTTCCTAGGTACACAAGGAATATGTACATAGGTACATACTTACTTTCTTTTTTCTTTTTTTCCAGTACTGAGGATTAAACCCAAGCCTTTTACTGACCTACATCTCTAGCCCTTTTGTTCCTTTTTATTTTGAGAAAGTATCACAGAATCACTAAGTTTCCCAGGGTAGGCAAACTTGTGATCCTCCTGCCTCAGCCTCTCAAAGTTATAGCATTACAAGTGTATACATCATGCCCTGCTTGTATGTATTTTTTAAAATTAAAATGCTTGCATTATGCTATGGACTGAATTTTTGTGCCCCCCCCATTCATGTTTAAGCCCAGTGTAATGGTACTGGGGAGTAAGGCCATACAGGAGGTACTTAAGTGTAGATGGGGTCATGAAGGTAGAATCCTTAGGATGTGATCAGTGTCCTTGCAAGTAGATGAGACTTCAGAGCTCTCAATCTTTCTGCCACAGGAGCATACCAGGAGCACATCTACAGGCCAGGAAGAGACCCCTCAGCAGACATGGGATCTGTAATCACACTGACCTTGGGCTTCCTGGCTTTTAGAACAGGGCAACATAAATATCTGTCATTTAGGCAACCCACCCAGTCTCTGGTAATTTGTTACAGTGGCCCGAACTGACTAAGACACACTCACAGGTTGAAAACTATCTCTGTCCTTCTCTGGTTACTTTCACAAGGGTCCTTATTGAACCAAATAAGTCAGAATTTAGGTAAGTAACACAGCAATGATGCCATACAAAGTATTAATACACTTTGCCATAACACTCTATTGGGAAAAAGCTGATTTTAATACGTATAATCACTACCATACATACATCTCATCCTCTAAAACGAGCCAAATAAGGGCTGTAGGTATAGCTCCATGGTAGAACAATTGCCTAGCATGTGCAAGGCTGTAGATTCAATCCTTAGTAATGTGAAAAAAAGGATTAAATTAAATAAAAAACTAAATAGAAGATTTGATATAAAAATAAACTCAAGTCCTATGTATTTTTTCATAAATATCTGTGCAAGTTTTCTGTTACTATAGCAAATACCTAAGATAATCAACTTATAAAGAGAAAAGGATGATTTGGACTCATAGTTTTGGAGGTTTCAGTCCATGGTTGGTTGGCCATGTTGCTTTGGATGTGTTGCAGCACATCATGGTGGGAACACATGACCAAGCAAAACCACTGACCCCATGGCTGGGAAGCAAAAGAAAGAGGAAGCAGCTTGATTCCCTTTGGGGAACACATCATGTAATGACTTAAAGAACCCCCACTAGAACCCACCTCTTAGATGCTCTACCACCTCCGCAGGGCCACATTAGGGACCAAACACATGGGCCTCTAAGAGGGCACCTCAAACCACACTAGGACTATAGCTTCCCTTCAGAGGTTATAAACTTCAGATTTATTAATCAAAATCTAAGAATCTAATCTCCTCTGACTTGACCAAACTTCCCTTCTTCTCTTTCCAAACAATAAATTAACTTATTTCATTCTCTATATTTCTAAAAGTTCCCCAGAGTTGAGTTCACCACCTGCACTGAGCTCAATGCCTGGCTCAGTGTGCTCAGCATTGTTCAGTCTCCTAGCTAAATACAACTTATCTCTCCCCTCATCCCCAAACCCTACTGAAACAACCACATAAGGGAAAAAAAAGATAAAAATCTACAAGAATACAGAACTAGAGAAAAGATTCAGGTGAGAGATTTCAATGTGTTTTAAAAGATGAGCTGGCATACCCAATGGAGGAAAGTGCTCTGGAAAGAGAGGAGGCCCATGGGCCCTAGGAAGACTTGAAAGGTGCAGGACCAGGCAGTAACAAGGACTACGAAGGCAGGAATGAATATAATAAAGATTCAGATTAATGAAAAAAAATCTAACTGCAGAACAACCAAGTGCAATGACTATAGCCTGTGACTGAAGCACACCCAACCAGGAGACAGGGTTACTCCCTCCTGAGTCTTCAAATCGGAATCTCCATGTTTGGTTGAATCAGGTACAATCTGAGTAGGCTGAGATCCAAAACTATAAGTAGAAGGCTCAAGGGAAAACAAACCCTCAGGAGTTATCCCCCACTAGCTCGCGGAATGCTGGTAGTCAGGTATGTGCAACACAAACACTTCCCTTTGGGAACTGAGCAACCCCGAGAAACAGCCACACTCACTGTCCTGAGAACGGTCTCCCGAGTGGAAAGCAGGTACAAGCAGCCTGGCCCAAAACCCACCAGGGATAATGCAGGGGGAAAATGTAAGTATTTGAATATATTTTACCAAAGAGGTGTTGCTTTATCACATCCACAAAACAAAAATAAAATAAAATTAAAAGCACTATAAGAGTGTGGTGGTGTACCACCTATAATATAATATTAAATAATAATATGTGTGTGTGGTGGTGTACCACCTATAACATAATATTAAATAATAATATAAGAGTGTGGTGGTGTCCCACCTATAGTATAATATTATATAATAATATAAGAGTGACCTGGGCGTAGTGGCACATGCCTGTAATCCCAGC
>NW_004955463.1:9593482-9597700 GCF_000276665.1 Chinchilla lanigera
ATTTACAACATATAATATAATATAATAATTATAATATTGTATAATATTATATAATAATGATAAAATATAGTATAATATTATATAATAATATAAGAGTGACCTGGGCGTAGTGGCACATGCCTGTAATCCCAGCACTTGGGAGGCTGAGGCAGAAGGATTGTTGCAAGTTCAAGGCCAGCCTGGGCTACAAAGTGAGCTGAAGGTCAGCCTAAACTGCATAGTAAGACCCTGTCTTAAAAAGACAAAAAAAATTTTAAAACAACCAAAAACAACAACAAAAAACCATAAAAAAATAATAAATAATATAAGAGTGTGGTAGTGTACCACCTATAATCCAAGAACTATGGAAGGCTGAGGGAGGAAAATTCCAAGAGTGAGCTCAGCCTGGGCAACTCAATGACTAATAAAAAATTTAACATAAAGGATATAGCTCAGTGCAAGGGACCTGGGTTTCAATCCCCAGTACCGAAAAAATAAAAATTAAAGAAAGCAATATAGAAAAAAAAGAGAGAGAAAATTCTGGAGAGCAGAACAAAATGACAAACTGATGGAAAGGAGAAAAAATTAAAAATGTAAGGGACTAATCAAGAGCTCAAATCCACTTGAGAGTAGTTTCAAAAATATAGGTCAGAAGACACAACTAAGCACATACCAATAGACACATATTCAGAGCTGAATTACACAGCCTGCAGACTAAAAGGTTTACTAAGTGCCATGGAAGAAAAGACTCAAAAGAAGCCGGGTACCTTAGTCACCTCATCTCTGGGACAAGATACCTGACACACACAACTAAAAGGAGAGGCTTATTTTGGCTCACATTTTAGCAGTTTCAGTCCTTGCATATTGCCTGGTTTCAGGAAGAAGTGGCACAGTGAAAGGGTATGAGTGGAGGAGAGATGCTCACCTCATGGTGGACAGGAAGTAGAAACACAGCCATGGGAAATAAACTCTTCCATGTCATGTGACCCACCTCTCCCTAAAAGACCCCACCTCCTAACAAAAACTCAGCTGTAATGCCTCTATAAGGCAATCAGTTCCCAAATACATGAGGCTTTGTGGGCCATTTTACAGCTAAATCAGAATATCAGCCAGTTGGTGGTACACCTGTGATCCCAGCACTCACCCAGCATGCTGAGGCCAGAGAATCACCGTGAGTTCAAGGCTAGCGTTAGCTACATAGTGAGTTGAGAAAAACTAAAAATAAATAAATAAGCAAATAAATAAATGACATCATGTCAGCATGAATTCTTAAGAAACTGGTTATTTATAAAGGAATGGGAAGCAGAATACTATCAGGTATAGAAAGTAATGACCTAAAATAAAGACTAACTCAATTCCAGATACCAATGTTCTTTAGTTAGTACATATGGTGCCTTTCCTTGAAAGACACAGACAGTGTGTCTAACCCAAATTAATAACCCAATGTACTTTAACTACCTAAAGTCGCCTGTGTGACTTACTAGCCCAAAGTTCATTTATAAAAAGAATCAAAATGACATCACACCTCTAGAAGATAATGGAGCAAAGCCTTTGAAGTTCTAAAGAAAACGATGTTTGATTCCAAACTTCTCTTCCACTCTTCTGAGGAAATGACTAGAAGATCAGTTACAGTCACTCAGTAGGGGGTAGGAAGGTGGGGTCAAAACAGGAGAAAATGTAGGACTGAGCGTATAGAAAATACAAAAAAAATAGTTAAAGCTCCAGGATTAGAATGTTCAGGATGAGCATCATGGCTAGAGAGTAATAAATTTAGTTTAAAGGAGGAGGATTCTAATAAGGAGTTCTGCAGTACAAACGAGCCCTCGGGGTAAAATAAAATTGGTAGGTGGCCATGTTAGATTATAAACTGTAATCACTTTATCTAAAACAAATTTATAATTGGGATATATCTGATAGAACACTTAAAATTAATGATAAGTAATTAGTAAAAACCTCAGAAATGTTTTAAAAAATGATTAATTCTAGATAAAATATACAAATCTGGAACTACAATCAGTGTCTCTATGTCAAGCAATATTTTCATAGTAATAATAACGTAAATGACACTGGTGAAATGATACAATGTTTATAAAACATTTAAATGTTTATACTTTAAACATTTACTTAAAGTAATGGGATAGAAGGAAATATTCAGGAATAATCAAACACAAACAAGAGGGGATTGATGCTTGCTGAAACGGAGTGAGAGTGTAATGCCATCTCTCGCTCCACCTGTTCTTGCTTGCATATGAAAACTTCCATGATGAAAAGTTGAGATTATAACAATTTATACTGTAATTGATGATTTCTGATGTAATATAATTTGTCTATGTTAAGACTGGAGGACTGCAGAAATATATGTGTCTGAAGAAATCCATTCAAAATAAACAACTGCTTGCCTTAAAAGTATGGCCAGGCATGGTGCCACATGCCTGTAATCCCAACACTCACTCCAGAAAGTGAAGCAGGAGAATCGCTGCGAGTTCGAGGCCAGCCTGGACTACTGGGTGAGTTCATGGCCAGCCTGAACTACACAGCAAGACCTTGTCTCAAGAGAACAAACAAAGAAATAAAAGTATGGACACATGTAGAAATGTGTACATAAATTCCAGAAGAAAATAAACTGCCTTTTTGATTAAAAAATTATTTGATTTTTTTTCAAGTATTACTTTGGAAAACACTAATACAATTCTTCACCCTCTTAAGATATTTTTGTTATGATGGTAGCAACTTTAACACTTTCTTTCCTCTAATGAAATAAAAGAATTAAGGAGCGACAGTTGAGCTTTTTAAAAGCTTTCTTGCAAATGGTAGATTGAATTCAGCAGCCTGCACGAGTTTCACTACGCATAGCGCCCTCTAGCGTCAATTTGTGGGAAACCATCTTGAATTTGGTACACTAGAAATTTTTAAATTTTATTTTAGTCTGTTAGTACATGTACTTAGTATAATATTTATGTTGTCTGCAGTAGGGACATGTACTTCACACACCCCGATTCCTTTTGTTCATCCCCTATCCCTCCCCTCCTTCCATCTCTTCATCCCCTGTGAGAAAGATCTATCTTGTACTTGCTATTACTTATCTTTTATTTTGCTCATTTTTACTCGGGGTTTCTATGTAAGCCTGCACCCACTAGAAGTTTACTCAGATTTTCAAATGCCACGTTCTACCTTCTTTTTGTTTTTTGTTTTGGTTTGTTTGTTTTTGTCTTTTTGAGACAAAGTCTCACTATGCAGTTCAGGCTGACCTCGAACTCCGTAGCCCAGGCTGGCCTCGAACTCATAGCTCCTTCTGCCTCCCTGGGATTACAGGGGTGCACCACCACACCCGTCTCTGGCTTCTCTGTGAATCATCCATTGTCCCTACATGGTCAGTCTCCTATTTCCTGGACCCGGAATCCAGGCTGGAATCATTAGTTTCACAGTATGGCTTAATTATGGACTCAGAAGGTTTGATGTGTGTCCTGGGACCTAATTAGTGATTACACAATAGTGAAATGTGTTCCAAGTTCCAAACACCTGTGTCTTCAGCGAGGAAAAGGACTTTTGGTTCTCAGCTCCGTGAGAGTAGCTGCTTCCAGCATCAAATACAGCGCTGGACGGACGTCCACCATGCGGGAGCGCTCAGTGGACAAGCCACACTCGCTCTTAGGTCACTCTGGGCAATCTGAAGTGTGCTTTTAATAGGACAGTGACGGTGTTCTCATTCACAGCTACTTTACCCAAACACTGAATGAATAGGCACAAGGACACACAGTTGACAACATCTAAGTCATTCTGGAGGGGAAAATAAAGTAAATGAGAAGAAGTCCACCTTGACCTCTATCTCCCGAAAGGGAAAAAAGCACAAAAAAATGGTAACAACCACCTGCTTTTCACCACACGCTCTGCTTTGCAATGAGAAGAATATATTTCTTTTATTTAGTTCTTGATAAAACCAGTTATCCCTCCCAAGACGTTCAGCACTGAGTTCCAGGACAGTTTCTTCTGCTACGAGGTGACAGTGAGAATGCAGCTGCCACTGAACTCAGTTCTTGGTTTCTCAGCCGAGCTGCTCTGCCCCAGGTTACAGACCTCCCCTCACGGGCCTGGCGAATCACAAGAAAGGGCGGGGCAGTCGGAGCCTACAGTGAGGGAGGACGTGTGTCCTAACCCTAACTCTTTCCTTAGAAGATCTCACAAAAACTTTCCTTCTTGGTGGAAATATATTCAAGGCCACTGTCTTGGTTACTTTTCTCT
>NW_004955463.1:9598032-9617451 GCF_000276665.1 Chinchilla lanigera
TGTAATTCTAATGGGGGCTCCTGCTCTGTGAGCAGAGATCCTAATCCCCTCCCCCAGTATCCACTTAGTTAACACTTGGGCCAGGAAAACCTCACAATAAAAATCATGAGGACAATTCTGACAATTTCTGACCTCAGAAGCGTGGCTCAGAGAACATTTCAAATTCTGAGTTTGGCTGGCAATTAGTGATTACAAACTGTCAGCCTAAAATGCAGCCCCTTATTGTTTATGGTCCAGTGTCTCAAAAACCAATAAATACATGAACAGGGATAATAAATTCTAGGACTCTCTTTGTAGTGCTGGGCATTTAAACCAGGACCTCAAGCCAACCAAGCATGCTAAGGAAATCCACTCCCACTGGGCTATACACTCCCAGCCCCTCCAGTATAATTCCGAACCTAGCAATGGACACACAATTGAAAAGGGTGTATTTGTCTTCAGGCACAAGAAAACACGTCCTATTTGACACACCTTGAAAAGGGTATGTTTATCTACAGGCACAATAAGTGAAAAGCTGCCACTACAAAAATCTTTTTTAAAAAAATCACCAGAGAATATGAGAAAGAACATGTGTTCTTGAACCAAGGAAGTTAGTGTTAAAAATTTAGTTTAGCCACCTGACTTTGACTTGAAACATTTTACTATAACTCTGCACAGCACCCTCATCTTTCAAATGAGGAAAATACTGACCTTACCAGACTATTCTGTAACTCTTTCGTTTGGCTAAACAGTCTGACAAACCTGATTTACTAACCTTAGAGACAGAGGCCACCAATCTGGTAGCTCTCTGCTGCCCCCTGTTGTCAGGTCACTGTCTTTACCACAAAAATCGCATTCCAGGGATTAACTGCGTTTATTTACTGCCTTCTTTCTACCTGCCAGCCACTGTGCTCACTTTTAGAAGTACAATAGCGAAACTGGCTGTGGTGGTGCATACCTATAATCATAGCTTTGAAAGCTAAAGCAGGAGGATCACAAGTTCAAGGTCAGCCTGGGCAAGTTAGCTAGATCCAGCGCCAAAATAAAAGAGCTGAGGATGTAGCTCTGCACAAGATCATAGAGCGAGTTCCTAGCAGAGGGAGCAGGGACACAAATTACAGAATATACTAGTCAGCAGGTCTGGGAGAATCCCTACTGCCATGGAGCCTGGTGCAGGCAGGTCCGGGGCTCCAGGTAAGAGGCCAGAGCAGTTCAGAGTCCAGAGGTTCAAGTAGAGCTTAAGAGAAGTGAAGATACTTGAAAACATTTTGAAAACATCCTCGGTATTTAAGAAACATCAGGGAATCAAAAGAATGCTATGCTGGATTGGAAATTACACAGGGAGAAGGAGAGGAGGCCCCAACGATGACGCTTCGGCGTCCGGACTCACAGAAACAGGTGGACACTGGCGACGGTGACCTTTCTAGCCGGTGCCAGGCCCACTCAGGCACGGCACTCGGGAGAGAGGACTGAAAGTGTACGAGTCCATGTGGCCTGCGTGTGGCCGCCCACCAAGGCCATGGGGACTCCCCCGGGTCGGCACCCAAGCCCGAACATTCTCGGTCTGTTCATTCTATGCTGGAGCGAGACAGGGCTGAGCTCACTTTTACAGCAAACCTACTCGGTAGGTAACGAGCCCATTCCTGTGACAGAGATATTAATCCCCTTCTGAGGGCAGAGGCTCCGGGACCTAATCCCCTCTCGTGAGGTCCCACCTCTCAACACTGCTGCCGGGGGATTAAGTTTCCAACACAAGCTTATTTAACAAAGAGTGTAAGTGGGTAATGCATAATGGTTACGACCGTTTGGGATGTGCAGATATGCATGTCATCAGGCACTTTATTTTCCTTTATCCCTCCCCCCTACACTTCCTTTCCCCCAATCCCGTTCCCCATTTCCAAAAAGGCTACCTTTTTGTTTCCTACCGTCTCTCTTTGTATTTTACACTCAACTAGTTTATTTTTTAAGTCACACGATAGAATCCCGTTATCATTGCTCTTTAACTTTATAGATCAGCTCATCTGACCACAAACACAGCATTAAGTCTCAGGATACAACCTACTCAGCCTCTGCCCCACCTCATGCAAAATGATCTGCACTCCAGGATCTCTCTTCAAACTTCACAAGGACCGTGAAGGATCTGGATGACCACCTTCACTTGGCAGACCCCTACAGACATTAAGCAGCAGTGCCAGCACCACGGACCTAACAGTGGTGGACATGAACTCAAGCCCGCACTTCCCGACTCTCGGACCCCAAGTTTTCCCATTAAACCACCAAATTCCTTCAGTCATCTGGGTACATGGTTTAGTTACGGCGACCTTACCCCATCCACCCCCTGCTAAAAGATGCCTCCGTTACCTCTGCAAAGCATGGAAACGTATCAGATTGGAGCTGCTTCCATTCATCCATCAGGAAAGAGCTTTTTCTGCCAGTTTGACTATTCAATAACAGTTTAGCTCATGTGAAACAACTTTTTCATCTCTTTGATTCCAAGTAATAATGGGACATACAGCATGATAGGGTGTCACAAAGAAGAGTATCGTTTCTATAATTAATGGCAAAATTACATGAAGTAATGGAAGAGAAAAGGATGAGGAAAGAAGAGGAAAGAAGAAGAAAATGAAGGAAGAGAAGGGGAAGAAAAAGACAAAAATGCCAAACAGTAAACAAAGCAGAGGCAGGATGGGTGTAAACAACAAAGAAGAGAAATACCTGATTCTAACTAAAATAAAAAGAAACAACCCAGTTCATATTTAAACCTAGCAGCCAGGCGTGGTAGCGCATGCCTGTAATCCCAGCACTTGGGAGGCTGAGGCAGGAGGATCGTTGTGAGTTTGAGACCAGCCTGAGCTACAAACTGAGCTCAAGGCCAGCCTGAACCGCATAGCGAGACCCTGTCTCAAAAAGACAAAAATAAAATAAAATATATTTAAACCTAGCAAATTTTCCAGTGTGCCAAAACATGCCATGTCCTATACCCCTGACACCACTACCAGCTGCCATTCACACCCTCCATGTGAGAGAAAAGAAACCACTTCCATAAGCATAATGATACACAGACACCAAACATGTCGATGCTGCCCTTGCAGACACAGCACTGGTTAAGGAGATCAAAAGTACGGGACAAGAAAAGCAGGCATAATTTGATCGCCACAAAAATCACAAATGTTCGCTTCATCTCTACACCTTCACCTCCTCTTATACGCTGATGACTCCATCAGGCGGTGTTTGGAAAACCGCATTTAGAGGCTGAAGGTAAACAATCTGGGAAATCAGAGTGTGATCACTGGCCCTTGCTTCAAACTATGGAATGATCTAACTAGGAAGCTTGTGAATTTCTAGATGCCATATATGACAGACAAATTTCTGACTAGTTGTTTGGAGAATAAAAAGAATATTGGTCGCCAAAGTCAATCATTTGCCAAACATCTGTATCATGGAAATCGGGAACTTCATAGGCTTTGGTCACAGAAGAATCTGGAGAGTGTTTTAAGGGAAACTAGTAACTTGTATGCTGGGGCAGACAGCTCAGTCAAGTGTCCCCTAGCCTAAAGTTTCAGTGGTGTTGCACTTTCACAGGAAGAGGCACAATTCCCCCGTGGAGACTGTGCATTCTGGGTCTGAGTAGAGATGGCAGGGAAGAAATTCGATCCCATCCTTCCAGCATCCATATGCTTTTGCTATGCTACGGTTTCAGTAAGCACCCTCCAAAGCCCCACGTGTTGATGGTCCAGTCAACCACCTACACAGCTATTGGGAGGCTGTGGAAATTTTAGCAGGTGGGGACTAGTGCAAAGAAGTTAGATCACTGGAGCCATGCCCTGGAAAGGGATATTTGGACCCTGGACATTTGGACCCTTCTCTGTCTCTCTCTTTGCTTTCTGACGGCCATGAGGTGAACAGACTCCTCTACCACTTGCTCCCATCAAAATCTACCGCCTCGCCACAGGCCCAAAAGTAACCATGGAAAGAAACCTTTAAAACCATGAACCAAAACAACCCTTTTCTCCTTATGAATTGTTTACTCCAAATATTTTCACAGTGACAAAAAACTAATACACTCTGTTTAAGTCTGGAGATGCAGCTCGGCAATACAGCACATGCCCAGGATGCAAGAAAGGCCCTGGGTTTAATCCTTGGCACCATAAAAAATAAATAAACAAAGTGTGTAGTTGCAGGGCTAAAAGAATGCCCTAAATGCACAATTCCTAGGAAAAAAAAAATCAAAATTCATAGTTCCAGCTGTATTTTTCCAATTTCAGCATAAAAATTCTTGGAAACTTTGTCAGAGGGCAAATGTCTTAAAGGAGATTTTATTTTTCACAAGACATAATGCTACAATTTTTTACCAAAGACTAGCACTCAGTAAGTCAGAGACATAGAGACATGTACGAGCAACAACACGAGAAAAAGCCAAGGGTTCTTCTACAAACTCCCTTAATGAAACTTAGAGATTCTATATTAAGCCATAAAACATCAGCAGTGGAGGTTGCCTTCGAGATCACCTACTTGCTATTCCCAACATTTCCCCACAGACAGTCAACACCATTCTTTCCTGGAAAGTTCAATAAAGAATAGATTCTTAGACCTCTAGAGATTCTGATTTGGTAGAGGATGAGAGACAAAATGGCTTTCTCTTCTCATTTTTCCAGATAAATCAGATAGACATTTGGATTTGGGTTTGGGAACTACGACTCTAGATGAGTCACATGAATAGTACAAAGGCTGGAGTTCAAACTGGGACCTTCTGATTCCCAGACCAATGCTCTTTCCCAATCACAGTGCCTGCTACACAGAAATTCTGACTTTATTGCTTATACAAAAGTGCCAATAGAAGCCTTCCTACTAGTATACTTTCAGAAAGACAACCTATTATAAAATTGTTCAAATCGCAATATTAACCTATCATAAACATTAATTAAGCCAGGTATGGTGGCACATGCCTGTAATTCCAGCACTCAGGAGGCTGAGGCAGGAGGATTATTGCAAGTTCAAGACCAGCCTGAGCTACAAAGTGAGCTCAAGGTCAGCCTGAACTGCATAGCAAGACCCTATTTCAAAAAGACAAAAAAAGAAAACAATTAATTAAAACAGTTTAGCTAATCCAATTTGTATTTTTAAAACTACAGAAGTATTTCCTGGGTGATAAGATAACCAAGGTCTCAAAATAAGCCCTTCAAAACAAACTCATCGTGCTTTAAATTTTGATAAATTTTCTTGTAGCATAAGGGTGCATTTAAAGTCATTCACTGCACATTCTTTTCAAAAAGCCCTGCAACAGACCCTCAGGAAGCACAGTGCTCAAAGAAGACCCTTGAATCTCACCGTTATTCATCTCATCTTCACGCTTCCTTGTTACTCTTTCCTTCCAACTCTCATCCAGTCACCTCTGCTCCTTTCACCATCCCTAAACCATCTAGGGCAAGCACAGAGGAGAAAAGGAGCGCGGAGGGCGCACGTGGGGTGAGCGAAGGTGGAAAGGCCAGTGGGGATGGCCACTTCCGGCTCTCCTTCGATGATCCTGCTAATTATAGCCCAGTGTTTCATTCAGCTCTGTGGGTGCGGGAAGTTGGGGAAGGAGAGGGGAGAAGGAGGAAGAAGAGGATGAAGAGGACAAGAAGGAAAACAAGCACCAGCAGCACAAACAAATAAATAGGGAAGAAATTCAATTACCTCTTTTGTTCCTTCCCATCACCACTGATGCCATGAACACTGAAGAGCGATCAGGCCAGACCTCGGTTTTCTGGTCCTCGTCACTGATGCCTCCAGGAAGAACACCAGCATCAGCACACTGTGCTAGCCTGAGAGAGGAGGTTCTGAGCCCCTCAGCGAGGGTCACCGATATCTGTTCCCACCTTCTACCGGGCCACCGCCCCCAGCAAGTCCACCGGCTGCAGAGCTGCTCCTGGTACGCTGGGGGGGCTCACCTCTAACCTGACAGGGGTTTCCCTCCTTCTGGGGGCTCCCTCACCAATGCTGCAAGGCAGATGCCAAGAGGCTGGCCCAGCACACTCACCGTGCCTGGCCTGCTGAGTGGTGCTGCAGATGCCGTCACTGGGTCTGGTTTGCCCACAGCCTGCCCGAGGGACCAAATAACATGATGCAAAGTTCCAGGGCAAATTCAGAGCAATGAGAAGATAAGAATTGTGGAAACGTAAAAATAAGGTTTCTTGTGGGAACCAGTTGACCTCTGACCCATAGATAAGCAGTTTTGAGATTGCCCGGAAAGGAGGAGAGGCCAGGAGGGCCAGAACATTATCTCCTGTCCCTTGGAAGAAAGAACACCTGGTGTTGACACAGAGTACCCTCCCCTCCCCTTGCCCATAAGTGGAAAACCTCCCCATTCCTACACACTCTACATCATAGGGACCCAATAAATGTAAAGAACAAAATGAATTAACCAATGCTATCTGCTTCTGCAATGACGCTTGCTGCCCGCCCCCTTTGTAGTTTTTCAAGTTAAAAAGCCAGAGTTAACCTGGCTCGGGGCTCTCTGTTCCTGCGAGCTCAGTGAGCCCCATGCATGCTTGGTGAATAAAATCCCCTTGCTTTTCGCATGAGAGAACGTCTCTTGGAGTCTTCCTTCACGCGGTGAGTGTCTCTGACCCTTACAGAATGAAAAAGGACAATAAATTCTTTTTATTCCTTCTTCTTCACAGTCCCAAGACACCTTTCCATACGTCCTCTCGCAGCTGTGTCCTCTGGTGAGATTATTCCATCTCGTGTTCCTTTTCCGCCTTCCTGGCATCACCTCACTGTCCCCTCACTCCTGCTTCCTTGGGACCACATCCCAGTACAGCTCTTGCGTTAGGGAAGCCAGGCCAAGACAAAGAAAGGAACATCGGCTGCTGAGTAAGGAGATTCCGCTAAAAAACAAAATCAAGTGTACCTGCTTTCAAAAGACGCTTACTGCAAAAAAAAAATCATAAATTTGTACAATTAAACTAATTTGTCTAAAACACACATAAATGACAATGGATGTTTTTCTTCTAGACTGATTAAATAACAATAGCTTCATTAGTCAAATGAAGGAGCCTCAGGAATTTATATTCATATTTTTAGATGTTGAAAGGTTTTTCTTTAGGGGTTATCCAATAAACCATGAATATGTTTTATTCATCCCTCTAAAATACAGCTTGCATATGGTTGTGGTACATCCCAGGCAGATGAAATCAAAGCACACAAGGGGAGGTGCTAGCAAAAGAAATACTCATTTGCAAAAGCAAACAGATAACCCTTTCAATATGATGTACCACAACCACACATGAGAAAAGTCAAGAATTTCTTTTATTTATTTTAAAATTTAATTTATTAAAATAAACACTGAGGATTCCCCATTACCCAGCACTCTACAAAACTCTTGAATGTGGAACGTTCAACAGCCTATCCATTTTAATAGGTTACAAAACCAGCAAAACCTCCATGGGCAGTGAATTATACAACTGCTTGCCAGCTACATACTTAAATTTTAAGCACATGCAACTGAAATATAGTTACCAAATGCTTGGATGTCAAATTTAGATGCCCATATTCAGGAAAGTAACATACACAGATCCTAGTAACCCTAATGATTAGATATGTACACGTCTACAGAAGCAAAATATTTAGTGATCAATAATTTACCAACATTTGCACCTGCCAGAAAGGAAAAGAACGACTGCATTACAATTTTAATGGATCAGAGTTGGTGAGGCTGAACAAAGTGTCTGAGAGGCCCAGGAGTTAAGTAAACAAACTCAGTTAATTTTTCTCTCTGAACACCTGCATACATGAAAACAGACACCGTGAAGCCATCCCATCAGTAAGACACGAATTCTGTCTTCAACTCACATCTCAAATCTATCGATTTCCTTCTTCTTCCACAGCCCTCACCCTAATCCAGGGCATCACCATGTCCACTGAGTTCACAGAAACTCTCTGGCTTCTGCTTTCAGATTCCAATCTGTTCTCCACGGAGAAACCCAGAGGGATGTTTTTTGAAACATAAATCAGAACCAAGCAAAGTAAAACTCAGACCACATTACGCTTACTTAAAACCTTCTGATATTTTCTGACAGCACATAGAATACCTCACACCTCTTCAAGCTGCGGGTGTAGCTGAGCAACAGAGCGCTCCTCAAGCATGCATAAGACCCTGAGTTCAATCCCCACCACTGAAAATACCAAAGTCCTTCCTTTGCGTGACGAAGCCCTTGGAGGCCTCGCTGGTCTCCCGCTCCAATCTCACCCATAGCCCCTCCCCTGTCCCTGTCTTCACCATCTGGGCCCTGAGGTTCTGTGCCCAGCAGTGAAAACAAATTATTCCAACCAGCAGCATTCTATTTACATATTTCATAAGCTCCACGCCGCCATAAGGCAAAATTTTATTTAGTAACCCCAGCACCTGACACAGGCTACACACACAATAAACATCTTTTAGATGCTAGTTGTATGAGATGTGGTTGAAATACACAGTGAGTGTTTAAATTTAAAGAAAAAAAAAATCACAGTAAAAATCACTTTGCTATTAATCTCCCTCAAAATATTCCTCCTCACTTTGAAAACATTTACCCCATGGTTCTTGCCACTTTCAGAAGCAGCTCTAGAAGTCAGAGCTGTTTTTTTACAAGGCGCGATCAAAACTACGGTGAAAGCCGCTGCCAAGTGCCACCCACTGGAAAGGCAGGCTCGTCAAAACGTGACGGTGTCCTCATCCGCCTCATTCACCGAATCTGGCGCTAGGAACCTTCTGGCTCCTCCTCAGAGTCAAACGGACATGAAAAGTAAACATTTTGAATCAGTCCAGGACATCGTGGCAGCACAAGTGAAGCCACTCGCAGAAGAGGACCTGCAGAACTGCTTCAGAAGGTGAGGAGAACACGGGCAAGTGCCCCATCAGGAGACGCGCGGACATAAGCGAGGGGGAGCAATGGAAAATCAAATGTCTAAAATTTAAATGTTTCTCTTATTTTCAATCAGCACCATAAACAAACGAACAAAGACGAGATCCTGATGTGAGCAAGGGATACATCGGGACACTCTTGTGTTCTCCCAAATCACAATACTATGGCATGTCCCTCCCTCAGAAAAATGGAATTATGTGGGCGATTTTACACCAATAAGTTAGTCCGATACTCTGCTCCTTGCTCTACCTAAATGGCTACCTTCTGCCTACTGACCACTGTTTCCTAAGACACTAGATCTTCTTCTTCAGGTCCGTTATTGGCACGAGTAGGTGACTTCCAACAAAGCGGGGGTCTTTTCATTAGTAAACAAAATTGCTAATATACTTCAAGGGAATCCAGGCAAGTGCAACAAGCACATAAGACAAGTAACGCAGCCCTTTGAGAGACAGAGATAATGGCTCATTTTGCCCGAAGGGCAGGTAATTCACTTTAACACCCTACATCTCCAACGCCAGGCAACTTGAATCTGTGCCCTAGAAAACTCTGAGGTAAATCAAAGTGCGAAGGTAAAACCTGTGAAAGCAAAGTCCTGCTGTCCTCATTCTTCAGTCCAATTTACTTTGTTTTTAATATTGAACGGCAAAGAGGAAATGCATCAGCTACAGCTACAAAGCTGTGTTACATCTGTCCGTGAGATTCTACGAGCAGCTGCCTGTTGTGAAGAATGGAGCCACCTGCCAGTCTCAGAGAATTTCTGGGGAGAAGAGAATGTGTCTAGCAGTGGACAGGTGCCAGCCCTTCCACCGGCCCAAATCGCTGAGGCTGGCATCCCAGAATCAGTGTGCTGGCTTCTGGTGTCAGTCAGAGAGAAGGGCCGGCTCCTCACGTCTCAGCTTCCTTTCAGACTGTTAAGGCTAACATGAGAAATGCAGAACAGAGAGCGTTTCAAAAGGAAGGAAACAGCTGGGTCAAAAACAAGGTTAAGAGAATCCCTAGTCCCAGCTGAATACCCGGACTCCCTAAAGCCTCCATCACTGGATCAAACTAAATCTAGCAAAACTCCACAGAACTGCTTTGAACTAAAAAGAGTAAAGATCTAGTAATGTGGGGCTGGGGATTTAGCTCAGCAGCACAGCGCCTGCCTGGCAAGTGCAAGGTCATGAGTTCGATTCCCGGTACCAGAAAAAAAAAAAAAAAAAAGATCCAGTAATGTTAACACATCATCCTTTTATGGAAAGAAATGGGTTTGTTACTCGTAAGAAATATTACCTTCTGTACTGAATTAACTCTTTTCCTGAAAGGTATTTTACAAACCAAAAAAGCCCAGGGATTATAAAATTGATTAATTTTTGTTACTGCCTTTGTGCTGAACTAGCTCCTAGAACAAAATGTCTGTTAATTCATGCATTATGTATGTCAAATACTGCAGAGCTTTACAAATGAAATATGGAAGGGGCTGACGGGAGAGGAGGGTCCTGCCCAAGCCCCGCTCCCTAGAGGGGAGCATGCCAGTTCTTCCAGAAATATCTGACTAAGGTTCTATTTCCTGATTTCTCAGATTCAGATAATATGCACTGTCTTGCTGTTCTGGAGGACGCAGATTTACCTGTTCCTCGCCATCCTCTGCCCCATACCTTTGTCTTCTCTCACTCATTTTGTATCATCCATGTCCAGCACTTTCACTATTACAAACATAAATGCTGTTTATTGCAGCGTCAAACCAGTGCATGAGGATTATATTTCCTTTCTTGAAAACTTGCTTTTCCTGCCTTCAGCTGTGCGACATGCCTCTCCAACCAGTCTCTCATCTGACAGACTGTGGGGACTTCACCAGAAAAGATTCGGCATGAGAAAGTTTGCAGAGCGCTCCAGGGAAGAGGACTGGGTAAAGAAAATGTGGTATTAATACATAATGGAGCACTACTCTGCCATAAAAGGGATAAACATGAGCCATGGTAAGTGAAATAAAGCAGACACGCAAGCTTAAATATCACATTACTTCTCTTGTATGAGAAACCCAAAGTATAAATAATTATAAAAACAAAATAAAAGAACAATAGGCAACAGGGAGATAGAATTTTTGCAAAGTTAGTTTGGAGATAAAGGGAATGACAAGGTAGGGGAGAGGGAAGGGAATAAAAAGCACTAAGATATGTTAAGTACATGTACCTACTCCCTACGAGAATGTAAGCAAGTACTGCAATACGTACTAATAAAAAATAAATTTTTTGAAAAGAATATATGTCTGTGTTCTCACGGCAGCCTTTTCTTCATGGCTGCCACATCTTACCCAGCTAAAGTGACCGTGAATCACATCCAATCGATATAAAATAGGCTGCAATACCACAGCCCCCAAGTGGCCCCACTGACTTCCTGTAGCTCAGCACCACATATGTGGCACCCATGCTGTGGATCCTGCCCTGCAGGTAACCAAAGTATATTTTCTTCTTCCTTTTCCAAAACTTAAGGAATCAATTCATATTTTCTAGGCTGTTTTCCATGGTTAAAAATATAACTTGAGTTATCTTATGCTTCTCCATCAGGAAAAGTTTGAGTTCCTACCACCCATGTAAGTGATCTAGGTCAAGCCCTTTAACTTGGTGTTATAGTTTCCTCTTCAATGAAATACATATCAAAAAATAAAATAAAATACATATCATTAATTCCTACCTACAACACTGTTTTGAAAACAAATGAGATAACTTTCAAGAACGTGCCCAGGAGCTGAGGATTTAGCTCAGCAGCACAGCGCCTACCTGGCAAGCCCAAAGTCATGAGTTCAATTCCAAAAACAAAAACAAAAACAAACGAACAAAAAAAGAACATGCCCAGAAAACCATGGATGGAAGAAGAAAGACCCCACCCAAACAGGCCAGGGAGACACATCACGGCTTCCACCAACGCCTCAGGGGTCAAACTCCAGCTGCACTATAATCCTGCCTGGAAGAAAACCAATCACACGCTCTTCCTATCCATAACCTCCAGGCTCCATTCAGGGGAGCCAGGAGCCGTACTCCTGAGCAAGTGCAATAGAGCACTAACTCACTTCTCTTTCCCTCCATGCACCTTGTCTACAAAAATTTCCATTTAGAAACTAACTGAAATATTAGAATTGAACCAAACTTTTGGACACATAGTCGATGTCTACAGAATGTTCCACCCCACAGCATCAGAATACACATTCTTCTCAGCTGCATATAGGACATTCTCCAAAACAGACTATATACTAGCTCACAGAACATACTTAAGTAAATTCAAAGGAAGCGAAATTATCCCATGCATATTATCAGACTATAGGGTAATGAAATTGGAAATCAACTGCAAAAAAACCATAAGAACTTCATAAGCACATGGAAATTAAATAACACCCTCCTGAACAACCAATGGGTCACAGATGAAATTAAAGAAAAAATTAGATAGTCTCTATAATTAAATGATAATGACAATACAACATACCAGAACATATGGGACACAATGAAAGCAGTCCTAAGAGGGACATTTATAGTAGTGAAAACCCGTTTCAGGAAAACAGAGCAAGCACAAATAAACAACTTAATGTTGAACCTCAAACTTCAAGAAAAAGAAAGCAGGCCAAGCCCAAAGCTTGTACAAGGGAGAAAATTATAAAGATGAGAGCAGAAATTAATGCACTGGAGACTAAGAAAACAATACAAATAATCAATGAATCAGAGTTGATTCTTTAAAAGATTAAACAAAATTGATAAACCCTTAGCTAAGGACTGATAAGCCCTTATCTTATCAAAAAAGGAAAGAAAAGACTCAAATCCATGCAATTAGGAGTGAAAAGGATGAAATCACAGTGGACCCTGCAGAAACCCAGAAAATCATCAATACATACCTTGAGAACCTGCATTCTAATACAATGGAAAATGCAGAAGAAATGGACAGATTCTAAGATACACATGAATTACCAAAGCTGAATCAAGAAGATATAAAAGTCCTAAATAAACCAGTATCAATCAATGAAATTGAAGATGTAATTAAAAACCCACCAGCAAAGAAATGTCCAGGCCCTAAAGGATTCACTGCTGAATTCCACAAGAAATTTACAGAAGACCATGTGTACCTCCACTGTTGGTGGGAGTATAGACTGGTACAATCACTGTAGAAATCAGTGTGGAGATTCCTTGAAAAACTAGGACTAGAGGTTCCATTTGACCCAGCCATTCCTTTCCTGGGTATCTTCCCAAAAGAATTAAAAGCATCATATCATTGTGACATATGTACACTTATGTGTATAGTGACACAGTTTGTAATAGCGAAATCTTGGAAACAATGCAAGTGCCCACCAACTAGTGAATGGATAAAGAAGATGTGTTTTTTACACTATGGAGTACTACTCTGACATAAAGAAGGATACACTTGAGACATTTCTAGGAAACTGGAAGCATCTTGAGTCTATACTCTTAAGTGAAATAAATCGGACACACGTGTGAATACCTCATCGCTTCTCTGGTGTGAGAAACTGCAAGTCTAAAGAAGGACCAAAAGGTATTTTGAAATAGGAGGAAAAATGTTCAAATGGGGGGGACAAGAGAAGGGAGGGAGAAAGGAAAGAAGGGAAAAGTAAAAAAAAAATGAGAAAAGAAGGAAAAAACGGAAACAAAGCTTCTGTAAATAGGGAGGGAGGAGGGGTTGAAGGGAGAGGAGGGGAATGGGGTAAAAAAACAGGTTACATCATGTACAGGTAAAAATTCTCTATGGTGAATGTGATCATTATGTCTATCTAAAATGTACCAATAAAATCTAATTTAAAAAAATATTAAAATGTACACAACTGTAAAAAAAAAAAAAAAAAAGAAAAGAAAAGAAAGAAACTAACTAGGGCTGGGGATTTAGCTCAGAGGCACAGTGCCTGCCTGGCAAGTGCAAGGTGGTGAGTTTGATTCCTGGTACCAGAAAAACACAAACAAACAAAAAAGAAACTAACTGAAAACATCAGCAGGCCCCTACTCTAATTCCCTCACTGTCACAGGGACACTCGACCCATCTTGCACAGGGACAACTTCTAAGGCAACCGTTTTAAAACTCGGGGTTACGTTTGGAAGTCACTATTGGGACGGCTTCTGAGACTAACTTCATGAACCTTGGTTTAAAAATATTTTTTCTTTTGTGATTGCTTAATTTCTCTTTCTGAAACTTGTCAGTGTAACTAAATCATGTGCATGTCTCAAATGGCTCCACCTAGACATAGTATTCCCTGTATTTCACTGGTTAAAATTTTTATTAGCTGCAGAAATTGTGTTTAGATTAAGTGAATGCATCATTTCTAGGAGGAACAGAGAAAGCAGGCTGCAAAGGTAACAAACAAAAGTTCTGAGATCACGTAATGCTCTGAGTTTCATTTTCCTGCAATTAGGCCAGCTTTGGCTACCTCAATCATTTTCCTGCCTTTTTTCAATTCTGCTTGCCTCAGAGTCCCATCTGCAGTTTGAGTGACCTACTTAATAAGAATGTGGAACCTGCAGACAAAAAGGATGTTGGTTCCCTGCCCAGCTCCGCTGCTGACTGCAGGCAAGCCCGGCTCATGCCTCCCTTTCCTAAGCCTCCACCTTTTCACATTTACGAAGAAAGGGCTGGACTCTCAGTTGCTCTGCAGCATTAAGACTCTGTGGATATTTCTGAACATCTCCCATGTACAAAGCACTGTGTTAGATATACAGGAATGGGGGGAGATGCAAAGATGAACTGATGCTAACCTATATAATATACTAGCAAAGAGAAGGCCATACAGTGCAAAATTAAAGGCCATAGTTACCTTATTTATCTGGTCTATTCGTGACTGGCATTGTACTTGGCATACAGTGGATGCTCAATTAAATAACATACAGACCTAGAGATATTTAGAGAAGAGAGGTTTCACCTGAGGAAGGGATGGAGAATAATGGTTTCATAGGTGTTCCATCTGAGTCAATTTTTAAACAGTGATTCAATTTTCAGTGACTTCCCAGCACTAGCCTCTAATTGGAGGCAAAGTCGTAATCCAACATACAAGGTCCTCCGTGGTCTGGTCCCAATATATCCTCCAACCCTTATCCCTGCCTCACTCAGAACTATGCTGTACCCATCTAGGCTCCTTCACTATTCCAGTTTGATTTTTAAACGTGAGGTTTAGTTGGTAGAATCAGAAGGATTAGGTTTGGAAAGCAGGCTCCAGAGCCATGAATATTCTATCAGTAAGAATTCACACACTCAGTTCTCACAAGAGTCTCTGATAGTCTCAGACTTACTGTGCACCTGAGGTATTCCGCTGACACGTCAGTGTGCTAAGAATTTGGCTGAAGATGAATCCATCCCTGAGAGAGACACTGACTCTTGGTATGATGATGAAATTAAGCGCAGGAACATGTAGAGACCTGGAGTCCTGGAAAAGTCACCAAGCTAAATACTGCTTTGTAGGCTTCCTGGCAACCACACATATTGAGTTCCACCACAATAAAAAGAAGTAGAACCAAACTAAAGCCATCACTGCTACATTTACAAGCTGATGGAAAAGAGAACAGCCTACACTTTCTCAGAGAAACATCACACTATGCACAAACAATGCATATGAAGGTCTATGACGGGGGATCTGTGCCCAACTTGTATTTTCCCTCTAGCAGCAATTGATACTCTCCTACGAGCGAGTTCTGATGATAACAACCAGAACGTACTTTGAGTGTTCTCACTGGCTTATGCCCAGTGAAGCATCTGCCCTGGCAATGAAACTCTCCTCGCTTTTCCATTTTTGCTATGAACCATGACTCCTTTCTTGGGCCTACCCAATAAGCAACTAAAAGCTAAATCAGGTTTGACTTCCATTTTCTATGCTCTGTTACTGTCAGTCTTGGGTCACATCTCTTCTCAGCTCTGCATTCAGATATGTTAATCACTTAGGGAGCTTCTATCTAAAAGTTGGCAAAACATGTCAATTAGCCCTGAACTTACAGCTGTTCCTATCCAGGCAAGATTGAGAACACCAAGAAGAGGGATGTCCAGGGACAGTCAACTATGCCTGGAAGTCTCCAGCCATTTTTGTGAACCTGGGGTCATTTTGTGAAAATGAGGCAAACCTCAGCCAGAAGGGCTCCAGAGCTATGACAACAGGACTGAGATTATAATCAAGAGGGCCCCAGACAACCAGCCGATCTTTGAAAGCCGGCCACCCTTGCAGTGGACCAGTCTGAACGTCCGTGTCAGTGTGCTTCCTCCAGCTCCCTACGCTAGAATCCTTCCAGTTCTTCCCTCTTACTATCTAATCAAAGCTTTTTTTGCCTGGGAGGTAGGAACGATTCCTGGCTTTCATTACACATCACACTTTGAATAGATCTCAGCAGCATAAGCACTACCCATATGCTGCATATCAAACTCAGTAAGCACAACACTTAACTCTGAGGACATGAGAAAAAAAATCTCTCTTCTCTTCCATAAATACCTAAGTGACCTGGCCAACTACTTCTATGCTGGGCACGCTTGTTTAGTCTATTGTTTTGGGTATTTTTGCTTTCTTTTGGTTTAGCTTGGTTTTTTTGTTTTTTTTATGGTTTTTTTGGTTTTTTTTTTTGTTTGGTTTTTTTTTTGTTTTTCTCCAGTACCGGGAACCGAACTCACGACCTTGCGCTTGCCAGGCAGGCGCTTTTGCCGCTGAGCTAAATCCCCAGCCCTAGCTTGGTTTTTTTGAGACTGAATCTCACTATGTAGTTCAGGCTGGTCTTGAACTTGCTATATAGTGCAGGCTGGCCTTGAACTCATGGAAATTCTCCTGTTTCAGCCTCCTGAGTGCTGAGATTACAGGCACATGCCAAGTATGTGTAGTTTTTGTATTTGCTAAATGCTCAGGCCTCCCACAGAGCAAACGCAGGAAATCATATGTGCCAAAGTGTCTTCCAAGGGAATTTCAACATTTCCTTCTCAGGAGACAAGCAGGATCAGAGTTTTGGAGTCAGCTGAGAGCAAAGGGAGAGAGACAGATGCCTGCTTACCATAGAAGAGGAACGCTTTGGTCCTGGGATGATGTAAGTAGGTCCGGTTGATGGTAAAGAAACAAGCATCCATTCCACACTGGCCCAGCCGTCCAGTTTCCCCAGTCAGTGGGGACCACCAGAGCATGATGGGGTAGCCACCCACTTCCAGCCTTTTCTTCCTCTTCAAGGTCAATGCTTCTTTCTTAAAGAATACATTGAGATGTTTAGACTCTTCCTCCACCTTGTTATGTCCATCTTGCAAATGGGAATTTTTAAACTTCTTCCTTTCGAACTTCCCCAGCTCAACGACAACCTGAAAGTAAGTCAAAGACAGTCATTATCAGATTTCCTCTGGCACACCTCCCAGTCGTCTTGACGACTGACTGCCCTGTTCACTTTTTGTTGTAGGTCTAATAAATTGCCACAAACTCCCCAATTTGAAACAACCAAAATTTATTATTCCACAGTTCTGGTGGTCAGAAGTTGGAAAGAGGATTCACTGCATTGAAATCAAAGGGTCAGGAGGGTCACATGCCTTTCTGGAGATTCCAGAGGAGAATCCATTTTCTCGACTTCTCTGTCTCTTAGAGGCCAGCCATAACAGTTGGCCTGTGGCCCTTCCTCCACCTTCACAGCCAGCAACCCGGCCCGCCTGGTCTGTCCTGACCCCTCTCTGACCACAGCCAGGGAAGGGTTTCTACTCTTGATGATTC
Organism: Chinchilla lanigera; assembly: GCF_000276665.1. Classification (NCBI taxonomy): domain Eukaryota; kingdom Metazoa; phylum Chordata; class Mammalia; order Rodentia; family Chinchillidae; genus Chinchilla; species Chinchilla lanigera. Next base: position 9,615,577 of record NW_004955463.1, read on the forward strand.
ACACGACCACACAAGATCAAGAATTTTTTTTTAAAATTTTTTATATTCTTACTAGTACATGTTTGCAGTATATGGTTACATTCATCGTGGGGAGATATTACATGTACACAGCACATCTTTTTTTTTTACTTCCCCTCCTTCTCCTCTGAGGCCTCCTTCTCCTCTCTCTTCTGAGGCCAAATAATTTATAGAGACTTATTTCTTACAGTTCTGGAGGCTGGGAAGTCCAAGGTAGAGGGGTCCAAGAGAAGTGAAGGAGCCCAAACTCATCCTTCTATCAGGACCCCTCTCCTGAGAGGACTTGCGCACTCCACAACCATGGCCTGAATCTACACCTGAGGGCAAATGAGGCCCAAGCACCCATCAAGGTCCCAGCTTTCTATACTATTGCACTGGGGACACAGTATGTCCAAAGCATGAACTTTGAGGGACACACTCACATCAAAGCCGTGCTCCACTTCATGGTATGTGACATTAACCCCATCTGCAAGGTCCCTTCTGCCATCTAAGTGACATATTCACAGGTCCATGGATTACAGCAAACTATATACCAACAGGGATGCATAATAATTCTGCTAAACAATTACAACAGACTTATCCCTGCTTCCTAAACAGATATAGCATCCAGAAAATGTTTTGTCCCTTGAAATTTATGATAAATGGGTTATTACTTGTCTACTACTAGAGATTACACACTAGGGAAAATGAGTTATAAATTACCAACTAACTTCTTGTATTACAATTAAAGAAGTCAAAACACAGGCATTATAGTTCAAACTATACCCACTATAGCACTGAAACTATGAAGTAATACCTAACATCAAACTCCTTAGAGTCTGTGTTATGAACCCGGCAATCCACTGAGAACCGGCTTCCACTCCCTTCCACACGAGACTGCAGTTTTCAACCATTTCGGGATAGTCTACGTCTGCTCCCTGGGCCATCAGAAACAGTAATGGAGAGGGCAAAGTGAATGGGATACAAACTAGGGGGCAGCCGTCCTCCAAAAGTGCTACCTTTTCCTTGAATTTTTAAACTTTGACATTGATATGGCATTACTAAAAGGTTAGCAGAAGACTGATCTATTTTATGTGTATGTGTAACTGAAACCCAGCCAGACAGGCAGGAACACAGAAAGCGTTTTAAGGAAACACATGTGCACCTGTATCGAGTCAGTCCCTCTACACTCACAGGTACTCTATCTACAGATTCCACCAACCAGAGATCAAAAAGATTCAAAGAAAAAACTGCATCGAGGGCCAGGCATGGTGGCGCATGCCTGTAATCCCAGCACTCAGGAGGCTGAGCCAGAGGACTGCCACGAGTTTGAGGCCAGCCTGGACTACAAAGTGAGTTCAAGGCCAGCCTTAACTGCATAGCAAAACCTTGTCTCAAAACGTCCAAAAAATTTTTTTGCATCTACACTGAACAAATGATACAATGTAACAATTATTTACTTACCACTTACATTGTATTAGGTACTATGACCAATCCAGAGATGCTTTAAAGTATTCAGGAGAAAAAAAAGTATACAGGAGAATGTGACAGGTTATATGCAAATACTATGCCATTTTACAGCAGAGACTTGGGGATCTACATATTTTGGTAAATGGGGAGCCAATCCCCTAGGCCATGTTGGCTAAACCTGTGGCATGTGTGTTGTTATGTTCTTATTTTAGGACAAAAGATGGTAACGTATGAATTGTTTTTTCCAAACTAAAACCTCAGTATTCAGGTTTAATTGCAATGTTGGCACTTGATGATAAATGTGTTTCTTTTTTTTCTTTTTTTTTTTTCTTTTTTTTTTTTTTTGTCTTTTTGAGACAGGCTGGCCTTGAGCTCCCTTTGTAGCCCAGGCTGGTCTCAAACTCCCAA
>NW_004955463.1:9617641-9629034 GCF_000276665.1 Chinchilla lanigera
ACCACTAACTCCTCTGCCAGCCAAAGACAGCCTTCCCTGTTGGGCCCTACTCTTAGCCACCCGGGGCCAGGCCTTTTCCACGTGTGACTCCCAGACGTGGGAAGAGAGCCACTGACCCCTGCTGTAGCAACCAAGTCTGTAACTCCCTGGGGAGAGCCCCTAACTGTCTTTAGATTCCCAAAAGTACCCAAGGCCCCTAAAAATATTAAGAACCACTGAGTGAAAGCCAATAAGCAGTACTCCAAAAGGAGTAAGAAAGTATATTTGCTTTTAATAAAATCACAGATCACCTCTGACACCAGAGTCTGCATTAAAACAGCAAAGGAGTCCTGAAAACTAGTCTAACTCTTGCCAATCGCCTTCTCAGCATTTTTATAATATAATAAGATGGCTCTTCCCCAGCAGCTTGATGGAACAGAGCTGACTTATAACCCCAAACCATCTTCATTTGACCTTCTCCTGCAAATTACCAGCAACTTAAAAAATGAAGGCTTTTAAAAAGCCACAGGATATAACTTCAAAGATAACATTTGTTCCACACTTCTGATCAATGTCTCCTATGTGAGGTACACGTTCACTTACAAATAATAAGGACTGGGTGATGAGATTTTTCTGCCAAAAAGCTTTTTAAAATATATTTGTCTCTTTTACTACTCTCTTTAAAATAAAAATAAAATAAAATATATTTATCCACAGAGAGCACTACCAGTTGTAAGAAACATAGAGGCAGATAGAAGAAAATATTAAAACCATGAGGACAAAATCAGCCAAATCCACAATTTAGACAATTCAAAAGGACAAAGAGGCCCATTTTTTGAAGCAATCCATGACATCAAACAAAGAGGAGAACAAAAGAAATTTCCAAAAGAAAAAACAAAACTTGAGATACAACAACCAAAGGCAATGTGTGGGATTTGTTTATTCCAGATTCAAACTAACCTACTATAAAAAGGCTCTTTTAAGACAACTAGGAAAAATTTAACATTCCAGGATATAGAGGTTATTGAGTAATTACTGTTAATTTGGTTGGGTAAGAGATGAATAACGTGGTTACATGAAAATTTAAATGTTTCTATGTGTTAGAAAATCGCATTAACATATGTCCAGGTGAAATGCAATGTCTAGGATTTGCTTTGAAAAATTCCAAAATTCTTGAAAATTTGTGCAACAGTAAGTAAAATTCAAAAATAAAGATGATATATATATAATATACCCAAATAATTTGTAGATACTATATATAGAGATACTATATAAATAGTTAAAAGTAGATGAAAAACAGTCTAAAATGAACGATTTCCTCCAGAGAACAATCTTTCAGCTTAATTTTAGATACCCATTATATTTTCATGTTTAGCTGATCATTAACTAAGTAATTTACGTTATAGAAGAGTTGGGGGCTGAGGTGTATACCCCCAAAATTCATACATTGAGGCCCTAACTCCTAGTACCTTAGCATATGGCTATATTTGGAGGCTGGGCCTTTAATTAGGTTAAGTGAGATCATTAGAGCCCCAATCCAATATAACTAGGGTCCTCATAAAAAAGGGACATTTGGACATGGACAGGTACAGACAGAAAATAGTCAAGGCGAGGGAAGAGGGACCTCAGAAGACACTACCAGCTAACACCTTGATGTGAACTCCTCAACCTCTAAAACTGCGAGAAAAGAAATGCCTGTTGTTTAAGCTACCCATCCTGTAGTACTTTTAGGACCGTCTTAGAAAGCCAATAGAGGATCCATAACATGATTTATTTTTTTTAATTTATCTCTGCTTTATCCTACTTATAGTGGCGAATTATTTTATCTGCCTACTCCATAAAACGTTAAGAATGGGTGTGGCTCTGAATTCATAAGCACTCTTTGTTCACTGGTAAATGTTTTCAAGGAATTTTTTAGGATAACATCACCACCATGCTGAACTCAACGTGCCAGTGCGGATGCAGAAAGTGATTGGCGGCAAAACCAAAACCGGGCCAGACTACGGTTTAGCTCCAAGATTCATGCCGGCTCCTTAAGCTATGGAAACTTAGAACTGACATGCACTTCAAAACCATGGAAATTTATTCAAAAGGCGAGCCCTTAGCTTAGACATAGGCATTTCTCAGAACTGGACAAAGTGCCACAGCAAATGCCCGGGAAGATCAAAGCACCCCTGAAACTTCCCATAGAGAGAAGCAGACAACCCCAGCTCCTCCTGCACGGCAGGCTCCAGGCATCTCCAAGACAGACAAGGAAGCAGTCAAATGTTTCCTCTGACCAGATTCCCAACCTGCTCTAGGAGCTTTCTGTTACTCCACCCGGATCAGAAAAAGGGAGTTGCTGCAGAGTTAAAAGCCCAGAGAACACTTTAGCTTCCATCAGTCTCACCCCTGAAATACTCACATCCATGAACCATCTGTAAAAGTCCTTCAGATTGTGAAATGAATAGCTGGTACTTGCAGAGAGGAAGAATATCTCTAACATATATACCTTTATCACTGTGGGATTTTTATTTTAATTTTATATTAGTAAACAAAATAAAAAACACTGTAAGAATAAGTAGGAAGACTAGAGAAAGGCTTCACTTCATTCACCCTAATATAGTCCGTGATCCGATCACATGTGAAGAAATTTACTCATGTGGTTGTATGTATTCTGTATTTATCACAAGATACAGAGTATCTTCCAGACACTATTCTCAGAGTAGTCCTTGCTTCCTCAAAACTGACATTTTCAGAAGCAGTGACCACCAGAGATTCCGAAGGAGCCACCAGCACTGACCCAATAAGATAAAGTGAGCTATAGTTTCTGTCTCACTCGAGCCAGCGCTCCGCAAGTCACAAGCTGGCGTCCTACCCCAATGATGTTGTTTCTATCTGGCACACTTGTTCAATAAACTTCAATTTGACCTGTTTTTTTAAAAAATTCTTTTTCCTCGCCTTATACTACTGAAAGTCCCTGATCCTAAAGGGTTAAGCGAAAAAGTAATGTTCTTGAAGTTTTATAAGAATGGAAGTAGAAGATAACAAACGCCAGGAATAAATCCACACTATGCTACCCAAATCTTTGGTACCTGGAGTGTGACAAGCAGAAAGACAGTAGCTGTCATGAATAGGCAGGACGCCAAAAGCTTCCTCCTCTGAATGCACACCATGCTGCCTGGCCTCGGGTGACTGACAGAGGGCTGGCCGGGCTACCAGGTGTCCTTGAGTCAGCTCATAGCCCAAGACGACTTCATGTGGAGGAACCATCTGGGTGCCAATTTCCTGCACTGCCATCCCTGCTGGGACCTGGTCTCCATGAAGGACTGAGATCTGAAGCTCCGAGCGGGCCTGGGGTGGCATGGAGAGGGAACAGCATGCAGTCCTCTTAAGCCATCATCAGAGCAGCTGGAGATTCTTCAGGCAAGAAGGCATCAACAAATTCTGTAACAAATGAATAGATAATCTTTCAGCCATGCTGCAGAAGACTGAGTAAATGTGGTTCTTATAGGGCTAGCACACAGGAACACAAAAGATTTAAAATTTGGGATCACAGAATCCTAATACCTCACTCACAGATAAAGGAAACTGAGACCGGGGTGTGAAGTGACTTGCTTGAAGCCACCCAGCCCAAGAGAGTGTGCCAACTCTACAGGCAGGACCCAAAATCAAGAATTCTATTTCCTTTTCATTTTTTCTGGCATCAGAACATTTAATTCCAGAGGTCATTTATGTAAACTTGCCCCCTCCTATCTAGGTTTCAAAGGAGTGGAGAAGTTGAAAGGAACCACCAGGACCAGAGGCTGTGATGCAGCTCAGAGGCAGAGCGCTTGCTTAGCATACAGGAGGCCCCAGGCCTCATCCCAGCCCTGCAAGAAAAGAAAGGAAGTACCAGGACCACCCACCCACTCCCATAAAAATTAGGAAAACAGTAAAGACTCAGGCTTTGAACAAAAGTGGATAAAGATCAACTGGCCCAGTATACCCCAAGGAAACCACTTTTAGCCACAAGCTAGAGAAATCCAATTATTTGTTTATTTGTTAATTCTATTACAGCCAGTGCAATAAAGCACGGGGTTGTTTGGTCAACAAGATTAGGGTTTCCCGTATTTGAAGCAGAGGACCTTTTAAAGGAATTTTTTAAAGGCACTGAATGGTTCCACAGGATGCCTTTTACTCCCAAGATTCTGTATATCCAATGTGGCGGGCAAATGGACCTGTGAAATTCATAGTTGGGCTAAAGTGAGTTGCACAGTGCACCAAAGGCCTGGTTCTAAGCCAGAGCCACATGTTCTTGGGATGGAAAATTAAAAGATATAATTAGAACTCTAAAAGTAAGACAGAACTCTGCTGAAAAAACTGGATTTTAAAAGTATGTTCCTCTCTTGTGGCTCTGATTTACTTTTAAATCCATAATTTTAGGCCGGGCGTGGTGGCACATGCCTGTAATCCCAGCACTCGGGAGGCTGAGGCAGAAGGATCGTTGTGAGTTTGAGACCAGCCTGGGCTACAAAGGGAGCTCAGGGCCAGCCTGAACTGCATAGCGAGACCCTGCCTCAAAAAGACATACATACATACATACATACATACATACATATTGTCTTCTCTTGCCACCACAATGACTCTTGCTCTCAGAAATTACCCAAAGTGTATTTTCTTCTTTTATCTATAGAATTACAAAACTACAGAAACCATAAGAATGGGCTTTAGCATCAGTCTGCCAGGACTCAAATCTCAACTCCCCACATGGCTTAACCTAGCTTCTACATAATACAATTTCCACAACAGGTATGAACAGTACCTAATCAGAGTTAGTGAACAATACTATAAGATTCGCAAAATACTTACTTCAGATCATGGCACACAATAAATGCCTAATGTTTATTTCTCTTTTATTGAAATATGGCGCTCATTATACCTTTAGGTGTAAAACGCAGTTGAATTTATATAAAATGTTGTTCCTCATTAACTAAAACTTCAACAAGAAAAATGGCAAACAAAAGGAAGTCAGTAAGTACTTAGTGAGTGACCTATTATGAGCAAAGCCTTTCCTAAGTACATAGCACCCATGAGCTTATTCTATCCTCACATGAAGCAGGAACTGTTATCCTCATCTTTAAAGGTGAAAGATAACTAAATGTGAAGACAGTAAAGTAACTTTTCCAAGATCTTAACTTTTTTTTAAATTGGGGTTCCTTAAAATTCATAGCACGGCAGTAGGTGCTTTTTGTTTACCATTAGTACATGTTTGTAGTACATAATAATTACACTCATCACAGGGAATTGGTACATATACATAACATCTCAATTCTTATTTTTGCAAGAACTTAACTTTGAAATGCACTAAGCAAAATCAGTGTGGCTCTGAAGTTTATGTATTTTCTATTTTTGAACATTAGTAGCGTAAAATTCCTACCAGACAGTGCTAACTCTCACAGGTTAGCTGCATGAACCACAGGTAGGAGGAGGGAAAAAAAGCCTGTATAAAATAGCTTTCTCTGAGATATTAGAGAAAAAAGGAACATAAATCTCCACGAAGTCGAAATGAACATTAACTTCTACACAGTAGATGCTAGCAGCTGTCATCCATATAAAATGCAGAACTAACACAGTGGCGTCCAATTTTGGTTCTGTCACTTATGCATAACATAAATTGGGACACATTACTAAATCTTCCCAAGTCTGTTTATTTGTAGTGAATAATAAATGTTAATGCAATATTTTTCCCTTGCACAACAGGAAAGTTATCAAATGCTCATTTTATGTGCACCAACAACTTAATACAGCTGTTAGTACGGCTGTAATACAACTGTAATTAATGTAACCCAGATTAAGTAATGAAGTATTACCACCTTAACTCAGAATTTAATTATATCATTTTAAAGATTTTTTTTAGGCCTACCATTCCGTTAATCTTACTTATAATCACTTTATAAACTAGACAAGGTAGGCATTATTATTCAGACTTCCCACAAATAAGGTAACAGCCTCAGCAAGTTTAAGTAACTGGCAATATGAAGGTTTCTACCAGAAATCTGGTCACCTAATTCCAAGATCAGCAGAAAGGAAAGAGATGACAGAACAGTGACAGGTTTTTAAGAACACAAAAAGTTAGGGCCAAAGGAAAACAAAAGCTGGGGAGAGAATCTGAGGATAGAGTTTTGGATATTTTTACCATTACCATAGAGCTCAAGTTAACTGTAGGGCCTTTTAAAAATCTTTATATAGCCATATCATCTCAACAGCAGAATTCAAGGTTATGAATTGCATCCAGAGAATCTCATCTTAGGTTATATTCCCAAAGCCGAAAGTGTAGTGGGGTCTCAGGGACCAAGCAGTGATTAAGTACCATTTAAAAAGAGTACATCCCAGCGGGGCATGGTGGTGCATGCCTGTAATCCCAGCACTCGGAAGGCTGAGGCAGGAGGATTATTGCGAGTTTGGGACCAGCCTGGGCTGCAAAGTGAGCTCAAGGCCAGCCTGAACTTCATAGTGAGACCCTGTCTCAAAAACACCAAAAAAAAAAAGAGTAGATCCCAATATGTATTTTAATTTATAACATGCGGCAACATGTATTTACAATGGAACAGTCCACCTAGTATGTATTAGTTACCCAGGAGCCTGTCACCCAGACAGCAGCTCCCTCCTCTGGTGGGACAGATGGCCTTGCAGAGAGCACGGTGGTCCAACATAAAGGTACTCCAGGAGGGAGGCTCCTTTTGTTCCACCATTGCCTGCAGGATGAATCCAGAAGGCTCCAAGAGAATGGGCCAGAATACTCCTTTCTGGGATACAGATGAGTTATGGACTCACTAACCAACCCTCTTTCCCCTAGGAACAGGGCTTTGGCAATAAGCACATAGCTGGTTGAGCATCGCCTGGGGCAACCATCTGCTCCCTGGAGCAGAGTTTGGAGCTGACTAAGTCTACCTCATGCTCTGAAAATGCTATCTCACCAAAACCAGCAGAATTGTCATCTTAAAAATAATTCCCAATTTCTGACGTTAAATCAAGATTAACAAAAGAGAAGAGAGACTGAGCATCTCAAAGAGAACTCTCAGGCTAAGGTTCCCAGCTTCAAGGCTGCAGGACCAGTTGGAGACACAAGAGTGTGAGAAATGGCCAAGCGTGGTGGCACACGCCTGCAATCCCTGCACTCGGGAGGCTGAGGCAGAAGGATTGTTGCAAGTGCGAGACCAGCCTGGGCTACAAAGTCAGCTCAAGGCCAGCCTGAACTACATAGCGAGACCCTGTCTCAAAAAGACAAAAAAAAAAGTGTGAGAAATGGAACCAAGAGACGATTTCTGCCCTGGGTCTCTGAGTGCACAATGAGAAGCCAACCCACATAAGCCATATGACGCGTGGAGCTTCCCAGCCATGGTGGTGTGTCTCCCCTCCTCTTCCTCTTCCTCTTCCCATAGGCAGGAAAGGCGAGGCCAAAGATAGGGATCTCTAGGAAAGTTCCCTTCCTCGGCTCTCCTCTAGTAATTGGGGAGTTAACTGGCTTAATAAGAGATTCTCTTACCTAAACTAAAGATAACACCAGGGAGGGCTTTCAAGAGAAATGTACCTAATAATCAAATTTAAATTATTCACACTAAGGTGTAATTTCTCAAAGAGTCTTGACTCTTCCAAGGGGTGTCACTTCATAATGTATAAATCTTCGGAACATCCCTTAAAGGTTGGCCATCTTGGAAACAGATGAGGTTAGCAGGCTGATGGGAAGATGTCCAAGGCCTTTGGACCACTCTTCCAGCACACTTAACTACCTCCTTTCAACATGCCTCATCATCACTCCTCATTCGTTCATGCCTAGCTACTCTTAAAAGTCCAAGGCCCATGCTCTTCCCATGCTGATTCTCTTTTGTTCACCATTCCAATACAGAGATGTCCCTAGAATTCCTCTCTGACTGAAATCCTGTGACAGCTTCCCAAAGATCTCAAGATCAAAGATAAAGATCAAACTCTACCAGCCTCTAAACTAGACCATGCGAACCCTATCTTACTTGTCTAGTGTCCTCATCCCTGCTAATCCTGGAACATAGCTTCCTCTCCTGTGCTTTCTGCCCACTTAGATACCTCTTTCATTGTTCTAGTCACTCTCTGAGACTTTCGAGGCTGCTTCAGAAAGCCTATGTCTCCCAGACCAAGTCATTTTATAGATCCACACCGTCCTGCACCTATTTCTATTGCAGCAATGGGAAGAAAGCAAGAAGCTAGAGGATTTGAGGACACTTGGCGGGATGGGGCATAGGGAGGACTGAACCTAGGGAGGACTGAACCTAGGGCTTTTACACTGAGCTGCATCCCCAGCTCTTTTTGAACTTTCATTTTTGACAGAGGGTCCCACTGAGTCAGTAAGTTGCCCAAGCAGGACTCAAACTTTCAGTCCTACTGTCTCAACCTTGCAGAAAGCTGGGATTGCAGAAGTGCACTGCCCACCCCTGGCTTTTGGGAAACTTTCCACGGCTGCTTCACTGGGTGCATAGAAAACAACTGTGGAATATTATAAAGTCTGCCTATTTATTAATATGCTGAAGACTCCCTTAATTAATGCCCACCCTAGGGCATTTGATGAATACCCACTTTTATTAATATTTATTTGCATTAATATGTTTCTCATTCTTCTGTAACAGATTTCTTATTTTGCTGGGCATTAATTTTTCCACAAAGAGGGCTTGGGTGGAAGATTTCTATTTGGAAAGGTCATTCTCTTCAATCAAGCACATATTTTAAGCAAGACCATTGTGACTCAAGACTGTTGATTATGGGGGTGGTGCCATGGTGTAGCCGGAGCACCTTGCTCTTCCGCTGCAAGACTGAAGGGGATGCCACTTAAATCCTTAGCGTCTAGACACACACCAAAGCACTCCACTGTGTGGTGTTAATTCACACAGGCTCACACGGGTGGAAAGACCCCAGTGAAAGCACAGATTTAAGTGGGACACGGGAGTACAGGGCTGCAGAGTTTATTTTTGATACTATGAACTATGGCAGCTCCTCAAGAGGTACAGATTCTTCATCTTTGTATTTCCTGTGAGGTCTCCTAATCAGGATTTTTCTCCAAAAAGAACTTATAGATTACTTTGCAGCAATTTTCCTACTTAGCAGATCTGAATTAAAGTCCCTCATCTATTTTTGTTATTTAAATAATCATGAATGAGGAACTGGTTAAACAACACACAATATGGCTAATATTTCACATGTCTACGTGCTAGGCCAGGTAATGTTCTAAGGTTTCTTCCCAAAAGTGAGCTCTGTAAGCCAGTAAATCATGTCCAGGAGCAAAAAACTCTTCATAGAAGAAAGGTTAACCTAGTAAAGAGACAATAATCATAATAATTTGATCTTAATTGTCAACCTGATGGGATTAAGATCAGTGATTATATCATGGGGGTGATATATCCATCAGTGGGTTAATCCAGTGATGTTCACAGGGGAGTGTGCTGGTTGGAGCCTGGGCCAGGTGGAGGTGGGTCGCTGGGAGTGCACCTTTGGAGGGCAGATCTCTCCCTGGGGCTCAACTTTGCTCCAACACACCCTTCCGCCATGCTTTAGAGCCACGCAACCATGAACTCGGAACTATGAGCCAAATTAAACCTTTCCTTTAAGTCTGGGTGTCAGATATTTTGTCCTATGACAGAAAAGCTGATACAAAAAGCGAATACAAAGTAAGATTTCTGGAAATAAAAAAAAAAAAAACATTTCAATATAACAAATGTAGAACTACTTTGCCTCTGTGTGTGTGTGGTACTGGGTGTGTGTGTGTGTGTGTGTGTGTGTGTGTGTGGCGCTGATTTCAAAACCGGGGTTTCACAAATGCTAGGCAGGTGCTTCACCCCTCAGCAACAACTCCAGCCCATTTTCTTTTGAGTAATTCAACATTACCTTCTGAAATTTGAAATTGTTATTCTCTAATAAAAAAAATCTAGAAAACCTGTCAATAAACTTATTTTTTTTTTTAATTTCCAAAAACACTTGCTCAGGACCACTGCAACAAATACTTATTAATGAATGTTGCTAACAGAGTAAGATAGTGCATTTCTCACTGAAATTAACTCTCCACATTCTGAATACTATAAAAAACATTTAAGTACAGCTTCGAATTGTCTGTGTACTGAGCAATACTTACACATACATAACAAGGTCCAAACTATTTTTTTCCTTATTTCCTAAATTTAACCCTAATTTGAATCCTTCAAAAACGTTCCGTTTGTAAGATAAAGCTTGAAACTTACTACTGTTTTCTTTCTCCCTGAAAATTAAAAGATGACTGACAATAGGGCAGTAACGGTAGAGGTTGTTTAGTTACACACTGCCCCTAGCAGGAAGCTAGCAAGTGAAGCGTTAGTATAGCAATTTCCAAAGTGGTACAGACTTGATCACCTGACGCCGACTTCTGGCTTGGAGGCAGGAGAAGAAAGTTCTAAGGCTGCGTAAGTATAAGGTGCTGTCTACATGCTGGCTTGGAAACTTCAGTGTGCAAATATCTGGGCTGTTTATTCAATTCGAAGGCCTGGCCTCACAAAAGACCTCCATTTGAGATCATGGTGCACCACAGAAAATCAAGGCCCTACCTTGTAGTGGGAGGCCATTAGTAAGTCCAAGACTGGTCCTGAGTTTCTGGGGAGGAGGGAGAGGGGTCCTCATTTACGATAAGGAAGGACGAGTGAAAGCATTAAGGTCCCCAAGACGAAGTTAACACTGTACTCAACCAAAGTGCACACGCTCCACAAGTGAAAGTAACAGTCCAGGTCACACCACTGTTCTATGCAACGGAGTCAGGGTCCCTCGGCAGTGAGGAGGAGGACACCTGTTGGCGACAGGATCAAGAAAAACAGTCGGGCTGGGGATTTATCTCAGCGGCACAGCGCCTGCCTGGCAAGCGCAAGGTCGTGAGTTCGATTTCCGGAACCGGAAAAAAGAAAAAAAAGAAAGAAAAACAGTCATTTGCATGACATTTGCTACGTATTAAAGAATCGTTAAAAGATCCCAAGCTAACGTCTTAAACATCACCGCAGTGTTCTGTATCTTACACAGCTGGGGTCTATCCTATGCACGCTCACTAGCTATAAAAGCACTAAGTCACGGCTTGCCTGGGGATAACCAAAAGCTGCCGCCGGGGTCTTTCCAAGGCGCTGTCTGCTGAGCACACGGTGTTCCGCACGACTGCAAACTAGTCATTTCACTAGTTCAGCGCGAAATTCCAGCAACAAGCGACCCTCGGGAAGCACCAGTGGGCGGAAGCGACTCTCAGGGCCGAGGCAGAGCGGGCTCCCGCGGCGGAGAGGGCCGGGAAGGAGGCGAGCGCGGAGCGGAGGAGGGCGAGCCCCGCACCCCGGGACGGGCCGCTCCCGCTGGAGCCCCGCCTGCCCCAGGCGGCCCCGCAGCAACACTCACTCCCTTCCGGCACGCGCGGCGTCCCGGCTGCA
>NW_004955463.1:9629245-9699939 GCF_000276665.1 Chinchilla lanigera
GGGCTCCAAGATCCTGCGTCCAGGTTTTCACCGATGCCCTGTTTAAAATCCAAGGCGACCGGGTCCGGGAGCCTCCGCTCTCCTTACAGGCGGGGGCGTCCGGGGCAAGCGTGCCCGAGGGCCCAGTTTTGTAAAGCTCACAAAAGGTCTTCCGAAAACCCTTGTCGGAAAGAAGGCTTCTGAGGCCGCTTGTTTTGTTTTGTTTTGTTTTTTTCCGAGACTGGAGATTGAACCAGGGCCTTCGCAATGAGCTACATGCCCAGAACTTCTTGTTTTGTTTTGTTTTGTTTTGTTTGAGACAGGGTCTGGCTAACAGGAAGGGGTTGGCTTTAAATCCTCCTGCCTCAGCCTCAGAATGCTGGGATTGCTGCAATGGATCACCGCCCCCGGCTCTGAGGCCCACTTCTTAAATCACAGGAAACTGATTCTCAACTGTACTAGAGCACAGAATCAACTGAGAAAATTTTGAGTTTTTTATGAGCAAATTAAGCCGAGGCTGGGCGCCTTCAATCGGTTTTCGTCGGAGACTGAACAATCTGATCATTTAGTTGTATTGATTGCTATGGTCTGAATGTTTGTATACCCCCACCACCCCAAATCCCCAGGTTGAGTCCTAATTCCTGGCGCAGTGGTGTAGGAAGACCTCTGGGAAGTGGGTCGGTCAGAAGGGCAGGGTCCTCAGGGTTGGGATGAGTCCTATATAAAAGCGGTGCCGCTCAGTGTGCCTGAGGCCCAGGCTGATCTCCAGGACCTAGGTGGGAGTGGCTTGCGCCCCTGGGGACACAAACAAAAAATAGGCACCATACAAAGGATGCCTTGACCACAGTGGGATTTAACTAGAAAGCAGTCACAGAATGATAACTGAAAAATCCCCAAATACATAGACATCACACCCCATGCCTCTGTAGAGCAAACGGATCAAAGAAGAAAATTTGAGGCTGGCTTTGAGATGTACTCTGCCAGAGTGTGGCTGAAATGATGGGGAACAGGCCTGAGCCAAGGTCTCAAGGAGCCTTGCACACCTCCTTGCCTTGGTACTGACCCAGCCACCTTAACAGCAACACCGGAACAGCTTCCTGGACGATCCGGACGATGGTTCAGTTGCCGTTCCCCAGCCAAGAGCCGGCTGACCTGAGATCTGTAAGTGAGGCTGTCCTCCAACAGACAGCGGCAGGCCAGTCACCCGGACTGCCGAGTCAGCTCAGCGCAGCCGCCCACAACCACCACCTTGAGCAAGAGTAAATGCTCGCTGTTGTAAGCCACTTCACCGAACACTACACACTGGATAATTTGTAAATAACAAAACCTCACCCAGCTCGCGGCTCTGGAGACCGGGAAGGATGACATCTGGTAAGGTCGCTTGCTGCATCATAGCCCTGAGAGGGCATCGCGTGAGAAGAGTGAGGGGCCTGTGAACTGGGGTTACTCTTCTCTGAAAGCCTATAATCCCAGCTTGGAGCCTCACCTACACAAACTCACAAACTTGAGTTCTTTCCCAAAGCCCCACCCCAAATTCCATCAGCATATGAATTTGGGGACTAAGAGTCCAACTCATCAACTTTTGGGGAGCACACATTCAAATCATACCAGAGAGATACGCCATACAGCAATAGCCCACTGATAAAGAAATTGGCATCTAAGAGTGGCCTACTGCTTTAAGAAAGTCTAATTATGTGGCACTGGCTTTAGGACCACTGGAGGGAAGAGCCGCAAGAGCAATAAGAATGCATCTATTTGCAGGCCTAGGGCAGTTACTGCACTATCTGCTGCTAAGAATTCTACAAGTTCGAGTCCTGTCTTTCTGTCTGTCTGACTGTAGAACCCACAATTAAATGAAGGAATAAGGAGAAAAACATGGTAATACAAGGGAAACAGGGAGAGAGAATTTTTGCAAGTCTGAAATAATCTTGTTGATTCTTTTTCTCTCACTTCTCCCTGCCACAACTCATGCAGCCAGCAGGGTCCTGAGAAGGGGCAATGGAAGATTAAGAAAAAATTAGATGTGTACTAAAAGGAAAGCTGAGACCAGGTGGGATCTGACCTCTCTGATGGAGAGGTGGCGACAACCCAGCATGGTCCACCTCTTTATTTATACAAAGTACAAATGGTGAATGGAGAAAAAAGTGCAAGTTCTCAGTGTTTTGCTGAGAACACTGAAAGCAAAACATTCTCAGAGCTATCTGTGCTGTGGTTAACAGGGAGGAACACCAAGGCCCGTCACCTGCTGGGCTGGCCTTACTCTAGTCCCAACAACTTGTTCCCATGGCTCACCTCCAGAGCTCTGTGTTCTCGGGGCTGGCCTTGCTCTAGCCCCAAATGTGTGGTCGATCTCTGGCTCAACTGCTCCTCACATCTCCCATCTAATAGATTAGGCAATGTTGGCTCTATATTCAAAATATCTCCCAAATTCCACCATCTTTCACAACTTCCAGTGGCACCACCCTTGCCTGACCCATGCTACCATGACTACTATAACAGCTTCCTAATAGTTCTCCCTGATTCGGTACTGCCTCCACATGATAGCCAGAGTAGGCTTTTTAAATCATCAACTAGATCACGCCAATGTTCCATTCAAAAATACCCATATGGAATAAGATCATGAACTGTAAGTCCTAAATAATCTGGCTTTGTGGCACATACCTGTAACTCCAACACTTAGGAGGCCGAAGCAGGAGGATCCAAAGGTTGAGGCCAGCCTCAGCAACTTAGCAAGAACCTCTCTTAAAGACTGGGGGATGGGGTGGATGCAACTGTGTGAGGCCGTTCAATCCCCAGTACTGTTTAAAAAAAAAAAAAAGCAGGAGAGGCAGGGAGGCATGGCCTTTGGCTCTTTCTCCAACTTCTTTTCCCAGCACTCTCCTACTTACTTGTTCTCCCCATCCTCCCCCTGGCCCCTTTGCTGTCCCTCAGTTGCAGGATCTTCACTGTAATGGGCTTGGAGGGGTTTTTACTCAGATATTTTCAGGGCTAACTCTTCTTTCAAGTGCCTGTTATGTGAAACCGCCTAAGAGAGACTTATTGGATGTCTCATTTAAAATAGTTTCCCTCCCCCAGCACTCGCTAGCTCTTGTCTTGTTTTACTTTTTGCCATAGTAATCCTTTAACCTGACTTTATATAATGTGTTTGTCTCTTTGTTGTGTGCTGTGTATCCGCCCCATCAAAATGGAAGTTTCTGCAAGGGCAAGAAATTCATTTTGCTCAAATGCTGTATCCCCAGCATGTAGAACGCTGCCAGGCATATAGCAGATATTCAGTGTGGTAATTTTTGAATGAAATGAATTTTTAAAAAGAAAAAAGAAAAAGGGAAGAAAGAGAGGGAGGGAGTACATTTTCAAAAGTCAAATTTAATTAGCATAGGCTATTTTAGCTGACTCAAACATTTAAGAACATTTAATGCTTATTGAATAATATATGAATACATATAATCCAATAGCAAACAACGTATTCGTTAGAAAATTATGTGATTTCACTTGGAGTTTAAAATCTAGACCCTTTTGAAATGGGTGTGTAGCTCAGTGATACAGTACTGGGCTAGTAGAAATAAGGCCCCAAGTTCTATCACCAGCACTGGAAAAAAAAATCTATACTTCTTGTCTGCTCTTCAATTCATAAGCAGTTTGAAGAACTCCACTGAAAGACTACTGGAGCCATGAGAACACTCTCAGAGCAAAAGATCCAGGGTAGGAGATCAAGGTGTCAACTGAAGAGGATCTCCAGCCTTGCCATTTCAAAACCACTCTCACAGCCGGCTGAAGACGGACAGAGAGCAAGTGGCTCTGGAAGTACTGTCAGGGATTCAAGGCCTCTCATCTAGGCTCCTGTCTTCTAAACATAGAGCAGGATAATACTCCAGGGAAATACGCCAAGTCGATTTTTCTTAAGTGAAGCTCAGTTCAACATTCACGTTCCACCTGCTACTCTCTTTCTCACACTGGTTCAGGTGCTGAAATACTTGAATTTCAAAGCAAACGTTCCTTTGCTCCTGTCCCGTGAATCTGTGGGAGAGATCATTCTGGAAGGACAGACTTCATTTAGGGGCAACAGTGAAAACAGAACAAGTGCTACTCTTTCTATTTCAAAGATTAGTATCTGTGTAAGAAGCCCTGTTTAGAATATATGCCTGACAGTGACCATCACAATTAACACAAGACAGATGAGCTCTGAAAAACAGACAAATCTCTCTACACTCCTTCTCTACAAGTCCCTTTGTCCCCGAGTGATTGCTGTTTCTCTTTGGAAAGGAATTTGCTCAGTCTCCACCTGACCGGCAGATGTGCTTCTGCTTTCAAAGCAACCAGATCCTCAGATCAAGGCCCACCCAGACTCTTGCAGCCCTCAGCTCTGCATCACGAGGGCAGATCCACCCGCAGGTAACTGATGATCAGTCAGCAAACACTGGCAGACTGCCTTAAAAAGATTTTAATTATAAAAAAGTCATTAACCATGCAGACTCCAGAGCAGAAGCCATGCAAGGACTTGTGAACTCAATTATTCAAAGGCCCACCTGGACTGTTTTGTTTTGTGTTTGATTTTTTACAGCTGTGAAAACTGAAACTTACAGTAAGTTGATTGTTCTATACAGTACTGTACTAGATAGTTTAGACAGAATATAAATAATATAATAACCCTCATCCAACCACCCATGTACACAAGCCCAGAATCTGTTCCTCCATCCTAGGTAACACTAATTATTAAATGATAGTAGGCATGTATCAAGTATTTATTACAAGTCAAGCATTTTGTTAAATGCTCCATGTCTTAGTTACATTTTCCCGTTGCCGAGACAGAATACCTGGCACCCAAAGTTAAAGGAGGAAAGGTTTATTTAGCTCACAGTTTTAGAGATTTCAGACCATAGTCAGCCAGTTCCAAAGCAGGGTTTCATAGCAGAGGGTCATCAAAGAGGACAAACAGTTGTTGGTAGGCAGAAGGCAGTAAGCGACAAGGGATAACCACAGCTCTTTCTGTTCCTTATATCTTATACAGGCTACTCACCCTTAGGGCTGGTAATACTCACACCCTAGATCAATCCGAGTATAGCGTCCTTGATCTCAGAAGGATGCACCCTAGATCCATCCACCTCTGAAAAGCCCCACCTAGGACTGCATGAGGCTGTACGGGGACATCTAGACAGGAGCCATAACATTCCGTGAGGATCACGTCACTTCTTGTTCACCCCAACTCTATGAAGAAGTTACTCTTCCCATTTAACAAATGAAAAAATGAGGCCACGTGAGAAATGCAAACAAGAAAACCACTGAAATTCCATATTACTCCAGGAAGAAGGCTAAAGGTCAAGAACTCAAAAACCAAAAGCTGGCAAGGTTGCTGGTAAGAATGTTAACTAGGGCAGTCACTATGAAAATCGGTTTTGAAATGCCTCAAAAGACTGATTGAAATTACATTTTAGTCAGCTATTCCTCTCCTGGGTATCTTCCCAAAAGAGCAAAAGACATCATATTCAAAAGAGCAAAAGACATCATTGCAGCCCAGTGGTACATGCACATCCATGTTCCCATGTTTCCAACAGCACAACTCACAGCTGAATCTTGGGAGCAGCCTGGATGCCCATCTACAGCTGACTGGATAAAGAAGATCTGGTGTGTGTCCACTGTGGAGCACTACTCAGCCACTAAGCAGATAAATCTGGGTCATTTGTAGAAAAGACACACCTTGAGACCATAATAAGTGAAATAAACCAATAGAAAGTGAGATAGCTCATGGTTTATTTTCTATGAGAAACCCAAAATTTGAACAATTCAAGGAGCATTTAACAAAATGCTTGACATATAATAAATAAGGAGGTGATAGGAAGCAGGGAGGTAGAGTTCGTGAAGTTGGGGAAGGGTCTGGGATGAGAAGGGGGAGCAGGGGGGGGAAGTAAACATGAGTAACCTGTGATAGGTCCAGTTCCCCAAGATGATTGTGATGTATCACAAACATATACCAAACACATACACACACACACACACACACACACACACACACATACACACACACACCACACACACTGGTACTTCAGTTCACAAACGCTTCTGTTCACAGTTTGGTTTGCAAACAGAAGTGTTTGGCAAAATTTTGCTTCTGTTCATGAACTCCACATCAGGTAATGAACACAACCACAGGCCATCTTCTCCAGAATGGTATAACAAATTAAGTTGATGGACTGAGATATAGATAGGTAGATAGATAGATAGGTAGATAGATAGATAGATAGATAGATAGATGGATAGATAGAGAATGATGCTGAGAGATTAAGTAATTTGTCCAGGGTCACTCAATTAGTGAAGCAAAGAGAAGAGTTGACTGTGGCTACGTCCACTGCCTGCCCACTGTGCTTACCTTCTCCCTCAGGACTCTGCAGCAGAAAGGACCCAGCTTTTTAACTCCTGCTTTGTCTGTTCTGCAGTTCAGCAGATTTCATAATCAAGCAGTTTCATTGATTAGTCTGAGCTTCCCCGCCTGTGGAGGGCTACAGAAGATATGGATTGTTCAGGCTGAAACTTAATAAGAAAAATAATAGAAAATTACAAGCACAAAACTGTGTGAAATGGGATATTTATTTAGAGTGAGGAAATAAAAGCCCCAAGAAGGGGCTTGTGCAAATGAGTGGTCTTGAAGCCTAAACAATGTCAGATTCATAGGCAACCTGACTCTACCCAGAGTTAGTTCTGAGAAAAGCTGTTGCCTTGTTTCTAAGATGGTATACATCACGTCTATGGATTGGTTTTCCTCACATGAGTTCTCACATCTTCTAATGTATCCCACACTGTCTATGCAGGAGTAAAAAGGGAGCCTAACCCTGCCACGGTCCAGCCACAGCAGGTCCAGGAGATTCCTGCAGGAGGGAGTGACACAGGCGAAGAGACAAACAACACAGACACCAGAGGTCCTTCCGGTGGGCCAGGGGAGCAAGCCTCCTCTGACACAGAGAAATGTTTTTTGCTTTATTATATACTTTTGCGCTTGCATATGAAACTCTTAGATACAATGAAGTTTCTATTTTAGTTACAGATTCAGACATGGTTGACCAACCATCCGGCCACAACCCTAGCGGGAAATAAACTTTTTTTAAAGCACATAAAAGAAAGCAAAAAGATCACTCATTAGGTGTTCTTGATTACATGTAATTTTTCATAGCATTGTTCACTTGTCTACTGGACAACAGGACCCACATTTACAATATCTCCATCTAGAGCCAGTCCAGCACACAGGGCATTCGCCTAATGTTTTCCCATGCACTGAGGCCTGTGTAGCGCTCCCCTCCCATTCCAGTGGGCAAACATCGCCACACAGGAAGTAGGGGACTGACGCAAATCTCTGTGGTGGCTTTTACTTCCCCTTTCAACCCTGAAAGGGTGCCTTTCATCCTGGGCTCTGATTCCTTAACTACTTTCAGTTCCGCTCCTTCAGGTTCCCAACCATCCTTTATCAATAGCACAATGAATATTTGGAAAGCTGTGATTAATAGAGAGTAGAGAGAGGCTACACACCCATCCTATGCGGTCCCCGCTTTGCAGGTACCTGCTGCCAGTCCTGACTTTGTCAAGGAACTGGCACTGGAAGGTCTCTGGCATAACCCCTTGAGTTTCTGGTGTAGCAGCTCTGATGTCATCAAGGACAGCTGAATTCACAAGTTGATTTTATTTTGCTTTGCTTTTTTGTTTCTGCTTTTGGAGGTACTGAGGGTTAAACATAGGGTCTTTCACAGGCTAGCCAAGGTCTCTAGCACTGAACTCACCTCCAGCCTGCAAGTTGATTTCTGGCATCTGCACCCAGCCAAGTTTGAAAGCTGTCCCTGCAGATACTTTTTCTCACCACCCTTTCTTCTCCCACTACATTCACCTTCTAAACACCCCACTCTAACGCGGGATGAATGAAGCAGGTAAAGTGGGGAGGGGTGCATTAAGTAAAACACCAGTTTACTTTTCCCTCTTGTCAATCTACCTTCTGTGATAAGTACACATATGTTCTACCCCGAGGGATCACAACTATCTTCCACTCCAAGGTCTGAAGATCTTCTGTCCCGTGGTCCTCCTTATTTCTTCCCCTGGGTACAGGATGTAAAGCGACAGAAGCCCTGCAACTTCATATGAACAAAAGCAAGTTTTGCGTTGCTCAAGGAACAACATGGAGCGACGACTACAGTATTCATCAGGCTCCAGGTCAGCCCTGAGGTACTGAGCTCATCTGCGAAGAGGGCAAGCTGCAGAAGTCACCACCCCAACAGGACTTTGTTCATTGCCTGGGACTCAAGATCACACAACTCCAGTGACAAGTTTTTCTTTTCTTTTTTGCTGTTCTGGCTGCCTAATTAATTTTAGCAACCTAAGTAAACATATCTGGAGATGCTAGACTTCTGATAAGAATTCCCATTTCTGCCAACTACTCATTGCACCACAGAGCAATCTTAATTCCTTGATCCCATGTCTTTTCCTTGTGATGTGTTCTGTGGCTCTGTG
Organism: Chinchilla lanigera; assembly: GCF_000276665.1. NCBI lineage: Eukaryota > Metazoa > Chordata > Mammalia > Rodentia > Chinchillidae > Chinchilla > Chinchilla lanigera. The sequence goes on from NW_004955463.1 coordinate 9,637,709, forward strand.
AAAAAGCTAAAGCCTAGCTGCGTGGGGTGGCACATGCCTTGTAATACAAGCACTCTGGGAGGCTGAGGTAGGAAGATTGCAAGTTCAAGTGTAATGTGGGTAACTTAGCAAGGCACTGTCTCAAAAAATTGTTTAAAAAGCACTAGGGTTGGGGCCAGGGATACAGCTCAGTGGCATAAGCACCGGCCTGGCAAGCACAAGGTCCTGAGTTCAATTCCCAGTACCAAAAAAAACCAAAAAAAAGTACTAGGCATATAGCCTAGTTTGAAGGCTTTGGGTCAGTCCCCAGTGCAAAAAAGAAAAAAGAAAAATAATAATAAATGCCAAAACCCATACCTATTCTATCTATTCTGCAGATTGTATTTCTACTTACGTACTACTAAATGAATGTGCTTTATGGATGAGCAATGTACTGAGGTTAATCCTCCAACAAATTGTGTGTTAGCTTTCTGTTACTATAGCAGATATCTGAAGTAATCAACTTATACAGAGAAAGGATTTGGGTTCATGAGTCCAGAGGTGTTAGTCCATGGTCCACTGGTCTGTTGCGTTGGGAGTGTGGGGATACATTGTACCGAGAGCTCATGGCAGAGAAAACTGCTCACTTCACAGCCAGGAAGTGAATAAAAGAGAGAGGAAGAGGCTCTGGTCCCACTGACACCTTGGAGGGCATACCCCAGTGACTAAACACCTCCCACTCCACTAAACTAACTCTCTCTGTCTCTGTCTCTCTCCCTCTCATTTTCTGTACTAAAGATTGAATCCAATGTCTTTGCACTAACTTATATCCCATGCCCTTTTGTAATTTTTCATTTTGAGACCAGGTTGCTCACACTGGGCTTGAACCTGTAATCCTCCAGCCTCAGCTTCCCAGAGTGTGATGATTACAGTTGTGTACCACCACATCTAGCTGCCCCCTCCCCCTTAACAGGTTCATCATGTCCCAAAAGCACATCCTGGAAACCAAGGCTTTAACACACGATGGGCCTCTGAGGACAACTGAGGTCCAAACTATAGCAACTGCTTTCACAATTCAGGAGTCCCTCTTTAAATGTTTTTTTCTCTAATTTTAAGGACCTAGCAACTAATTAATTGTGAATCTACTATGTACCAGTTACTGCAGGAAGTTAGGAAAATAAAAAGACATAATCCCTGATCTTGAATAGCTCAGGGCCTGCCCGAAGACGACATATACCAGTAATGGAAGTAAAACATTAGAGAGACATATTGCATGATGGTAAGACAAATAAAGAGAATATATGTGCATAAACAATGTGAAAAGCACATTCTTTTACATCTTCTCTTCTTCTCCTTATTTATTCTGTTTTTTTGAGACACGGTCTTCCTATGCAGCCCAAACTGACCTCAAACTAATGGCCATCCTCCTGCCTCAGCCCACTGAGCCTGGGATTATAGGCATGCACTAGCATGCCCAGCAATACTTCTCTTTCCTTTTTTTCTCTTTTCTTTTTTTTTTCTTTTTCTTCCTTTCTTCCTCCCTCCCTCCTCTCTCTCTCTCTCTCTCTCTCTCTCTCTCTCTCTCTCTCTCTCTCTCTCTCTCTCGCGCGCGCGCGCGCGCGCTTTTCAATGCTGGGGAAGCACTGTACCCCTGAGCTAACCCATCCAGCCCCCATCATTCTTCTTTCAAGCTGGAAATTACACCATTTTCAAATGAAAATCATTTTGAAGAACATAATGGACATTATGAACACACCCAAAAGCTTAAACAATACAACCCTGAGACATATTCAGAGTCCCTCTATAAGCTTCCCCAGTCACATTCCTGCTTCCATATTGCCTTCCTGCATCAAGTGAGTATGGTGCTTATGCTTTCACACATCTCTGTGCTTTCACCGCATACACGCATACTGCTAAACAATACATAATACAACTGCTTGCGCTTTTACAGTTTACATCAAGTATATTGTTTTTCCACTGCAGACATGACATCGTAGCCCTGGGATGGCTCCTGTGACTGCCAGCGCCTACTGTTCATGTCTTCATCATCCCTTTCCCTTCAGAGTGGGACCTGTGACTTAACAGTAGAATATTGGATAGCAAAATGGACAGAAGAAGGCTCCAGTGATTTTGTTATGTTTGAGACCATTTTAGGAGATTCGAATGAGGGACTGTGATTGCCAGCTTGGTGAAATATGTGGCCAAGTTGTGAAATTCCAGTGGTGAGGAGCTTCCCTCAGCTGCTAGGACCCGAGGAAGCCTCAGGCTGCTCCCCACAAGAAGCTGGGCCCTTTGTCATCCAATGGCAAGGAAGTCCTATGGCTAGCTTCAAAAGCAGACTTCTCCCTAGCTGAGCCCTCAGGTGAAAGCACAGGCCTGCCAATACAAGAAGTGCTGCACAGAGAGTCTGGGCAGAGGACCTGCTTACACAGGGCAGGAATCCCACATGATAATAGATGTGTGTGTTGTTCCAAGTCACCACATCTGTGGACCAATTGTGGTACATCAGTTAGTGGAATTTACATTTGTAATTTATTTTTTCATTGATCATCTTAGTTTGGAGATTTATCCATGGTGACACTATAGATCTTGTCATTCATCTTTACTGCTATGTAATTTTCCATTGTTTGCTCATAATATAAGTGACATCCATTTTTCTATTGAACTTTTACAGTATTTATGTTTTTGTACAAGCAATACTGCTTTAAAGATTTCCATGTAGGTTTTCTTGTAGATACATGTGAAAAGTTCTCTAGAATGTGTATCTAGAAGAATTGCGGGGCCATAGGGTACGAAGATGTATTTTAAGGGACATAGCTACACTGCCTTGTAAAGTGAGTCTGGCAATTTGTGTATATTCTCCCAGGTGAGGAGAGTTGCTGGTCATGTGTGGCCTTGCAGTGATAATACTAGTACTGTCATATACATTTAAACGTATGTTGTGAAAACGTCAACTCTATCTAGGTAAAGAGAACAGTGTAACGAACCTTCACATAACCACTATCAGCACAAGGCCGATTCTGTTCTTTGCACACTTAACCACTCCCCCTCCTCCCACTGACTTATTTTATCGGTATATCCCAAATATCGTATCACTTCATCTGGAAACATTTCAGGATATAGCTGTACAAAAAAGAAATTCCTTTAACATATTTTTTGAGTTGCTTATAGATTCACACGTATAAGAATAGTAACAGAGAGACCCTATGCACCATTAATCTAGTTTCACCCAACAGTAACTTTGTGCAGAACTACAGTACAGTATCATAACAAGGATACTGACATTAAGTCTAGATACAGAGCATTTTCATTGTCAAGTTGCACTTTTATAGCCACATCCTCTTCTCTTTTACCTGTACCCCTTCCTTAAGCCCTGGCAACCACTAATCTCCATTTTTACTCTTTCAAGAATGTTATATAAATAAAATTATATCATATGTAACCATTTGGAGGATTAGCCTCCAACGTAACTCTCCAGAGATTTAAGCAGATTAAATGGTTTGTTCACTTTCATTACTGAGTAGTGCCCTATGGTATGGATATAATAACTTGTTTACTCTTCTCCCATTGCTGCACATCAGGATTACTTCCATTTTATTTCATAACAGTTTATTAAAATAAGCAATAAGCACACAAAGCAGTGCTACTCAGTAATTAGGCATATTTCTCACTTGCAGGAGGGCTCTACATTACACATTTTAGTACGAAGCTCGCTAGAGCCACCTCTTGGATGTGGCAACAAGTCACCATTACTCACAGGTCACCTGTGGGTGAAAATGTTAGATTAAATCAGACGGAAACACACATTTCTCGCTTTAAAGGAGCGTACAAGGCGCGGGTGTGCAGGTGCTGCGTGTGGCCAGCCTTTTATTCCTGCCATAGTGCTTATAACTTGGCTTTCCTGTAAGGTGAATGACTCGCCTCTAGGTCTCTAAATCAACTTTGCATAGGTCAAAGGGTGCAATGAGAACAATCACAACTGCTTTTCATGAAACAAGTTATGCACTTAATGCAGCTATAATCCTCTCATACCCCATCTTCCAAACGGGGGAAGGGGTTAGTAAAAGTGATTTGCCTGAAGATCTCTAGCAGATGGTGGTTGGTTTTTATAACCTAAACTTGGCTCCAACATCAATAGCTCTGAACCCCACTTTTCACCAGCATATAACAAAACTATTATGACAACTACTTCGCATGCGATATGCCTTCGATTAATAATTTATCCTTGTTCGCGAAGACTACGCTTCTTACTCTTCTGGGTTTTTTGTTTGAGGCAGGCCTCGAACTCACGGAAACGTTCCTGCCTCAGCCTCCCGAGTTCTTTTGGTTTAAAAACCTTCGTTTTGTAAGGGTTTTCTTTTTCTCCTAGTGAAAAAAAAGCTGAAGAAAGCGGTGAAACCTCCCGATAGCTTCGTGTGCGGTAGGGAAGCACTCTAGTCCTTCTAATTTATTGTTTATAATTTTGAGGCAGGGTCGCAGCTAAACTGCCCAGCGGGTCCAGCGCTTGCGATGGTCCCGACTCAGCCTTGGGAGCAGCTAGGATTACAGGCGTGGGCTACCGCCCAGGCCGTGTATCTAAAAGATTATCTGGTCCGGGAACTAAGAGCTGAGGCTCTGGAGCCGCAGCCGACAGGACTGACAGCGGCGAGGAGGCGCGGGTCTTCGGCTACAAAAGATGGAGCCTGAGTCCGAGCGCGGACTCCGCACTTAGGAAGGAGCGCAAAGAGCATAGTCGTGGCCCGCCGGCAGGCGCCGTCCGCACCATTCCGGAATAGAGGCCAGGATCCCTCCCGCCTCGGAGCCCTGCAGGCCGCCGCTCGCGCCTCCAACGGGCGTCCTGCAGTTCCACGGCGCGCCGGAACAACGCCGAGGCTACGCGGGGGCGCGGCGACGTCCAAGCTCAGGCGAGCAAGGAAATTAGACGTCAGAGGATGCGACGCACTCCGAGACTCTCGCGAGAGGTGGGACTGGGTTTTGCGGAAGTGACTTCCCGGAAGAAGCGTGGCTGCTTCTGCCATCGGGCGAGGTGCTGAGTGCTGAGCGGCTGACACCATGCAATCAGATGATGTGAGTCCCCTCTTGCTCTAACACCCTGGCGTGTACGCGGGGAATTTCGCCCAGTTTAGGACGTCTTTAGAAGCCACATACATACTCAGGCCTATTTCTTTGCCTCGTGCATGTCCAGACTCGAGACCTCCAGAACCGGATTTTGTAAGATGGGTCACACGCGTGTGCAGCCGGGCTTGCTGCCCCAAGGAGTTAAAAGACCAGGACTCTGCCACCGCAGTCCAGGGCCCGACTGGCGCAGTTCTCGGTGCCTAGCAATGAAAACCTCCCTGCCGTGCCGTCAGTGTTTTGGGGCTGGGGAGGAGGGAAGGGGATGGTGTGTATACTGAATATTTAGGAATCCCTTTGCATCTAAGCACGTGCGCCCGTTCCGTCTGCTTTTCCTATGTTAGGTATTTCTTTGCGTTTGCTCTACTCTCTGCCTAAGTCATTATTTCCGAAACAGCTTCATTCATTGAGCTGTTTGTTGGAAAAGTAGTGCTTACAATGTACCAAGTATTGTAATGACTGGGGATTTGGTTGTTAACCAGCCAAACAAACAAACAAACAAAAAATCACAGAAAACCAAAACTGCTGTCTAGGAACACGCTCAGTTAGGGGGACATACAGACCTACAACTGAGACAAGGGGCGAGCTAACAGTACTCCGGAAGATAGGGGCAGTAAAGGTACAAAGATCCGAAGACAGGAGAGAAGGAACATAAAGGACACCAGTGTACCTTGTTACAGGATTCGAGAGGGTGCCAAGATTAATTAATTGTATTTTAGAAACTGTCTTTTGTTCTTTTCATGAGAATGACATGTTATGCCTTTGTGAAAGTTCTCTGCTGGATGAGTGAAGGACTGGGGGAGGAGAGAAAAACATGAGAACAATGGTGGAGATGAAAAGAAGTGGATGAGCCTCGGATATGTTTTATCAGTGTAACTGACAAGGTTTGGTGATGGGTTAAGTGAAGAAAAGGGAGAGATCTAGGGGTTTTGGATTTAAACAAAAAGTGTGGTGTTTCATGTATTGAAATGGCAAAGACGGAATGAGTGCCATATTTATTTTTCAGAGGGGTGTGGAGTTAAGAGCTCCTTTTCTTTTCTTTGAGATAGGGTCTGGCTATATAGTTCAGGCTGGCCTTGAACTCTGCATGTAGCCCAGGTTGGCCTCAAACCCATGGCAATCTTCCTGCACCATCCTACCGAGTGCTGGGACTGCAGGTGTGCGCCGCGATGCTGGGCTAAGAGCTCCGTTATGATACCTTTTCGATATCCAAGTTGAGATGTCAAGTAGGTGGCTAAATGCATAGATAAGTCTGATGCTCAATCAAGAGATGATGATTTTGGAGTAGAAATGACATATAAAGCCACAAGCCTGAATAAGCTTCCTATTTTTCCAGTGTTGCTTCCTCTTACCTATTCCTTCTGTCTCCCACTATAAAATCCCCAGATTGTAGGTGTTTTCTTCCTTCACCCTTCTTTGTATGTTTTTTCTTGTAACTGTTTCAAACTTTTTTCCCAGTTGCTGAAAGCCTGTATGCTCACACTTTCCTGCGGACCTTTGCTACTTTGTGATACATTGTTTATACACGTCCCTCCCTAAATTGGTAAAACTCCTGAAGGACTATATTTTCTTTCAAACTATATTTAAGTGCTTACTATGTGTCAAGACTTGGAGATGTCAGTCCTTTACCTGTGTATAGTAGTGTATTTACTAAGTGTATAGTAAATGCTGAATTAGCTGGTAAAGGACAGCAATAATCTGCCTTGCTTCAGGGAGAGAAAGTGGTATGTATATTAAATATAGTCCCATGCATCTTTTAACGGTGACCAATGAACATACTGTGTAAAGAAAGTTACAAAGTAGATGTGATATGATCTCATTTTTGTTAAAAATATACACATAGGCATACTACAGTTGTTGGATGTACACATGTATAGAATTCTGGAAAATTGCAGAATACTAATGACATTTTATCGAGTAGTGAGAGTATGATTATTACTAATTTGTGTTCAGTTTTTCTGCAAGAATCTGTTACTCATGTAAAGAAAAACCAAGTCAGGCTGTCTTACAAAGTATTTCTTCCTCTCATCCCTTAAAGATTCATTTCCATAGTAAAGCAGGCACTGCCCTAGAGCACTGTCTTTTTACTTCATATGGCATGTGTTGGGCCAGAGCAACTGAAGTGGATTTTTACTTTGTCTTGCAGGTTATCTGGGATACACTGGGAAACAAGCAATTTTGTTCCTTCAAAATAAGGTGGGTCTAGATTGGCATCTTGGACTGCAATTCTTTTAGTTGCTCTCTTGCTAACCATTTTATAATCTTTGCTTCTTTATTCTTGTCCTAGAACAAAGACTCAAGGCTTTTGCAGAAATGAATATAGCCTGACTGGACTGTGTAATCGGTCATCTTGTCCCCTGGCAAATAGTCAGTATGCCACTGTCAAAGAAGAGAAAGGTAACTGCCTGATTTTAATTTCCATGAGAACTACTAAACATCCTTTAAAAAAATGTTCTTTAATCCCTCTCAGTAATACTAAGGGTATTCTACTTTATGCTTTAGGGCAGTGCTACTTGTATATGAAGGTTATAGAACGAGCAGCTTTTCCTAGGCGTCTCTGGGAACGGGTAAGATATAACCACAAAACTATGATCAAGACCAAAAGCACTGCATGTTTTTCCCTTTTCTTGCCCATCTCTAGATTAAACTTGTGAAGCATCCCCATTTGACCCCCATAAGTGGTGTCGGTGGTAACAGCCTAATCTGTCATTTACCCTAGCCCCACAAGCTTCCTTTTTTCGTCTGGTAGGTCCGGCTCAGTAAAAACTATGAGAAAGCACTGGAGCAAATTGATGAAAATCTGATTTACTGGCCCCGCTTCATTCGACACAAATGTAAGCAGAGATTCACCAAGATAACCCAGTACCTAATTCGAATTAGAAAACTTACACTAAAGCGACAGTAAGTATTTGGAGCATTTAATTTTTTACTTTTTAAATCTATCGTCTTTCCAGGGAGCAAGTTATAAAGCTGAGATTGTAAATCCTCTGATAATCCTTTCCTGTTAGATTCAACATTGTATAGTATCTCTTATGGTAGGCTAAAATGAGGAAACTTTAAAGGTGTGTCCTTTGATTTTGTATGACTTTTAAAACAGTAGAGTACACCTTGGTTATTCCCCTCCCTACCCACAGAGCTTCAGAGAATTTTATTATATCCTAGGGAATCTTAATATTAGAGATTTGAAAATAATCCCAAAAATGCAAATAAACAGGAATGTAAGAACTTTACCCTGGAGTCAGTGAAAACTAAAAAGCAATAAGAAATCCACAGAATAAATAGAATACCTGCTGAAGAAATATTAGACTGTGATGCTTTTTTCATTATGAGATGCAGAGAAAATGTTAAAGGTATCAGTCTTCTTAGCTCACTGTAGCATTAATCTTAGTATGTAGTGAATATTCATCCAAGTCTCAAGATGCTGAAAACGACCAAAACTACCTAAATAAAATACATGTTACACTGTCCGACTTTGGATAGCATTAAATGTGTAGAACTCTTGCTGTTTTGACCTCAGCCCACAGAACCACTTCCTGTCCTTTTTCTTATTTTGTAAAAGAAACACATAGCACATGAGCCTGTATTTTCTGATAATGTAATTTATTTCTTCTAGGAAGAAACTTGTTCCTTTGAGTAAGAAGGTGGAGCGTAGGGAGAAAAGAAGAGAGGTAACTTACTATTCTGATAATAGTAGCTTGTGTATTTTCCCTGAGAGGATGGTGGAGGCAGGATGAATGGGGACAATATAGTCACCATCTTCTACCTAAATTGTTACTAAATAATGATTCACTAATGGGTAACAGTATTGGTGCTTATGACATCTGATTTTTCCCATCTTATATGACTTTCACTGCAGATTACAATATGATTGATTTGGGGATTATATGTAGTGAAGGGTAAAAAGAATAGAGAGCTACAATTTATCTGAAATTTTTGTTATCTGTCTAGTTTGTCAGAATTCAAAATCTTAATGTTGCCGAATATTGTCAAAATCTTAATATTACATCACCTTCAGCAGAGTTTGAGCATTCTAACCAAGCACAGTAGTATTTCTGCAGTGAGTGTAAGGATCTTCTCATTAGATGAATTTTCCCTGTCTGTAAGGAGCCTTGTCATACTCACTTTCCTCATCTCTGAAACACAATACCTGACACCCACAGCCTAAATGAGGAGAGGTTTATTTTCACTCATAGGTGGTAGAGGTTCAGGCCATACTCACCTGGCTCCAATGAGCTGCTCATGGCGTGGCTTCCAGGAAGCAAAGAGCTCAAGAGAGGATTTGGGAGGGAAAAAACCCTTCCGGGCTACACTTCCAATAACCGTCTCTTTGGACCAGGTCCCACTTCCCAACAGCAAGCCAGCTGTAAGCCCCATAATCTGGTCACCTTGCAGAGGTCCCACCTATGCTCACAGGAGGCACAGGGGACAACATCTGGGTAGAAACCACAAGCCTCCTGTCTGGTCTGGCCATACTTGGTTTCTAAATTGCATGTTTGGATTTTGAGTTGGCTGGTAAATAACTGGAAACTGATCTGAGAGTATTTGCTTCTTTGAGGTAAACTGGGCCATTTTGTGACTGAAGGAATGAACAGGAGTAATGTTATCCAAGCTGTAGAAGATACACTAGTCAGGCATCTTCAACCTTTCGTGAGGCAGTAGTCTGCCGGCCCAACTCGATACCTCAAGCTGAGTTTTCTTAGCCTTCTAGGTGCAGAAATCAGCTTTTCTTGACAGATTAAAATTACCAGTCATTGTTGGTATTTGCGTACTTCCCTTTCACTAACGGATCTGCCTGATCATTCATCATGTTCTTTTAAGAAACAGCTTTAATGATCTTTTGATGGTTTTGTTCCCTTTACAGTTATTTCTTAAATTTGTCATGTCGTTGGTCTACACATTTTAAAAGGGCCTTTCTGTCAATAAACTTCTTGAACATGTACTCCCCAACACAAATACTATTTGTTAATATTATACATGTATACTTCCACTAACAGTGCAGTGTATATTAGAAATAAACTTGTGGTATAGAAAAAGTGTGGTTCTTAGCTGAAAGTAAATACGTCTTTGATAGATACCTTGAAGATACATACAGAAATGCATTATTTACGTCAGCTCTTGCTGTGTTTTACTTCTCTGCCAATTATGCTTAGGTTTTTTGTTCAAGTTCACCTGATGAATTTTCATACTCCCCAGTTGTCAAACAGGTGTTCTTATAAACTTTTCAGAATAACATAAAACTTTCCTAGTTTTACTTAAGTGAGCTTGGTACACTCTCAAAAATAGATTTGGGACTATACATGGTGGCACATAGCTATAATTATAGCACTCAGCAGGCTAAGGCAAGAGGATTGAGAGTTCAAGACCAACCTAGACTACATTGTAGGATCCTGTCTTTAAAAAAAATTAGATTTGGAAGATTTTTAAATGAATTGGAAAATTCTATTTACAAATTTTTAAAGTGCATGATTGCAGTTTCATAGGAAGCATGTTTTCAGCAATATTACATGTGGATAAGATCACTTTTTTTGTTGTTTGTTTGTTTTCCGGTACCGGGAATCAGGCTCATAACCTTGTGCTTGCCAGGCAGGCGCTGTGCCACTGAGCTAAATCCCCAGCCCCCAAGATCATTTTTTTCTATTACCACCCCACTCTTGGGAACCCAAGGCCTGGCACATGCTAGGCAAGTGCCTGGTGCCACATCCTAAGCCCTACTTTCCTTTTTAAATGTCCATAAAAGGCATTTTTTAACTTAATTTCTTCCTCCAACTCACCATTAAGTGTTGCTTTTGTTTTTAAGTATATTTATTTAAGTGCTAAATACACCATTAGATCACCAGCATACCTTTACAGCTACTCTGAAATACTCTTTATCCATGAATCCACTCACTCAACCAAACAGTTGACACGCTGCAGCAATCTGAATAAAGAAGTAAGGCCGCCACTTTCACTATGTTCTCTGGAAATAACCTTGTTCACTAAATGTGACAGAACTATTTGCTTTATGGATACAGTCAGGGCATTGAGGTTAGTATACATGAAAAAATTAATTTTTTAAAGGAAAAAATATATAAGTGTCTTGAATACAGTCTTCTGTCTCAGTAGATCATACTTCAGGTGTAAGCACTTGTTAGAGAATAAAGTGGACCATAACTGTAGCCTTATATGTGTAGTAATAACGGTGGTGGAGGAACTGGGATTGAAAGAGCTTCCTGCATATTTGCAAGCATTCTGCTGTTAAACTACATTGCCAGGTCCCTGTGAAAAATTCTATTTTGAGACAAAGTCTTGCAAAATTGCCCAGGCTGGTTTTAAACTTGATGTTCTCCTGCCTCAGCCTCCTGAATAGCTGGGCTTATAGCTATATAATCCCATCTCTTCAGACCAGGTCCCACTTCCTAACAGGCAGCCAGCTGTAAGCCCCATAATCTGGTCTCCTTCCAGAGGTCCCGCCTATGCTCACAGGAGGCTTAGGGGACAACATCTGGGTAGAAACATCTGGGAATGCACCACCATTCCTAGATCGAATGTAGCCTTTTAACTGAGCCATGTGGCCCTGGTCACCCAGCCTTGTGATATACACTGATTATCATTCTAACACAGATTGTATGTGTAATAATGTAAAACTCTCTTAAGACTTTCAGTATCAAATGAATGCAAAATCTTAAATCTACAGAGGTAAATTGAATTGTTTTGGGGGAGGAGGGTTGCAAGTGGTATAGATTGATGTTATTTATTGTTTCCTTGAAGACATCATTAACAAAAGAGATTTTTAATCTTTTTTTCTATTACATGAAATCTAACATGGTTTTGAAAATATACTGTAAAATGGGTGAAGGTCTCTTTTCTTTTTCCTTAGGTTTTACAAAGCTTGGCTTTAGGATTGCAAATTTTCTGGAATTTTTAAATGTAAGCGGACATATATATACGGTGTATTAAAGGGTTTGTTAGGATTTAGTTTAAAATACTATAAAACTGAGACTCTTTCAGTTGAAAGGTTCCCAACAGGATTTAGGAGGGAAGGCAAATTATGTGGTTGAAGAGGCAAAAACCTCAGTAATAGTCTGTAGTGGGACATGATGTAATCAGTCATTTCTTCTACCTCTGTGGAAGAAAATAAGCACCAGTGAAGTGAATAGTTTGTTCTTTTCTTTCACAGGAAAAGGCATTAATAGCCGCTCAGCTGGACAACGCCATTGAGAAGGAATTGCTGGAGAGACTGAAACAAGATACGGTGAGGAAGCTAGTAGCTTCGGGTTACATACAACTTTTTAAGTGGTAGTATGCCAGGAAATACTGGGAAATGTATTTTATTTTTGAAGATGCTAGAAAGATCCTCACTCTGATTTTACCCATGAAATAAAAGAAATTCAAATAGGCCTGGCTTCCTCATTTTAGTTCATCGCTGGGAGCACGTAAAATGCTTTTGTTACCCTTGACTTAGTTTATGAGACACCTTGCGTTTGCCATTGTTTCCACTTCTTTCTAAACGCAGCAGTGCCTAGTCTCTGTACGAGCCTTAGGATTTGGTCCTCCTGCATATTACAGTAGTCTTTTTAAGGTTCTTTGAAATAAATATTAAAACCTCTTTTTAAAAATCGATGTCATTTACAGACAACATGATTAAAAATGTTGTTATTGCCTCTTGTCAACAAAACTCCATTTGTTACATGCATGGGTTTATAACCTACTAAATTTTTAATGATTTGGTTCTTTCTCTGATATAGGCTGCTTGTTTGATGTTAACCACTGATTATGTAAATACCAAAAATGGCCAGCACTAGGCTTGCAAATAATATAGAAATATTCCTCATCAAGGGCTGGGGATATAGCTCAGTGGCATAAGCGCTTGCCTGGCAAGGCTGAGGTCATAAGTTCAAGTCCCAGTACCAAAAAAAAGGAATTTTGGGGGCTAGGGATTTAGCTCAGCAGCACAGCGCCTGCCTGGCAAGTGCAAGGTCGTGAGTTCTATTCCTGGTACGGAAAGAAAAAAAAAATATTCCTCATCAAATTATTTTCATCTAATCAGTGAGGAAAAATAAGATGCTTGTAGAACAGTGGAAATTGAATTGTAATGTCCATGTGCAATTAAAGCCGATCTGTTTCTTCTTCAGTATGGTGACATCTACAACTTCCCCATTCACGCCTTCGACAAGGCTCTGGAACAACAGGAGGCAGACAGTGATTCTTCAGAAGCCGAGGAGAAAGATGACGAAGATGAAGATGAAGTAATATTTTTTTTGATAAGCAGTGACCTACAGATAGACTATCTTCTTTAGCCCTCCAACCGAAGTCATTTGAGTCACCTTGCCCACCATTAGGAAATTAGTTTTAGTGTAGCAGTAGCTTCTTTGTTCTGCAGGCAAAGCCAACAAACTGTTCATAAGTTAACAGTTTTAGCCCTGCTTTAAAGATGCTTTACCTCTGATGTTTGACATCAAACATGAGCATTATTATGCCCCTAAATGTTTTTTAAGTTCAGAAGAATTAAACTTGGGAATGACTAAATTTTGATTGCTTGCCTAATATGTAGGTTTTGGTTCTGGTTATGTTATTTTGCACTTATTTATCAAAGAATTAAGCTAATGTCTCAACTGTATCTTTTATTACGTATTTTAAACCTAATTACCGGTTTATTTTAGGATGTAGGAAAAAGAGAATTTGTGGAAGATGATGACGTGGATCAGAGTGACCTAAGTGATTTTGAGGTGAGCTTTGGGTTTAAAAAAAAAGTCTTTGGCCTGTAGCAAAAGAAAATAGAGGGTTTCTGATCAGTGAAGAGAGTTTGGGAAAATCCAGTGTTTTCTCTAATTGACCTTCCCTCTATGTATTAGGATATGGATAAACTGGAGGCCAGTGATGATGAAGATCAGGATGATAAATCATCCAGTGAAGAAGAAGAACGGGCTAACACGAAACACAAAGGGAAAACACCCTTGAAAGGAGTTCTGCGCAGAAAACGAGCCTATGTGGAGATAGAGTATGAACAGGAGACAGAGCCGACGGCCAAGGCCAAAAGCACGTGACTTCTCTCCAAGAGTAATCAGGACTGAGCATTCTGAAGGTCTTTTTGTCTTACACACACCTCCAGTTTTTTGCTCTTTTGTATTATTTCACACAATATTTGTGTTTTTAATATTTATCCTACTTTTCACTGGGGAATACAGACTGAATGGGGAACCTCGGAAGTTGTGAAGAGTATGTTTATAGGGTATGTGTTGATGTGCTGAAGTGACAGCTGGACCCCAAGAAGCTTAACGGATGAATTCCTAAGGGTAGAATGAGATTGTGGGTATAAATATTTTTAGATTTTTAGCACTGAATTCCTTGGTGTTCTTCTCTTTTTCTTCCTAAACTTTATTTGGAAATGGCAGGATTTCAGTTTTTTCTTGTTCACCTTTCCCTATTTCCTAATGGGTGAAAGGAATGAGAGAAGGAAAAAAAACCTCCAACTTAAAATGTTTAATATAAAAATACCTTTTTCCATCACTCCATTCATACAATATGAGACAGAACGCAAAGCTTTCCTCTTGGAAATAATCCTAAATTCCAAGGTAGGGTGCGCGCTCCGAACCCTGCTGCACTCTCCTGATGCAGCTCACCACTGTGCTGTCTTCACAGCTTAGGGGGATTCTGGCCAGGAGACCCTGAAACATGAAACCCAACAGGCAGTGACTTTACAGAATTGTTATTTTTCCCACTTTTACCTAAATTCTTCTTTCTTAGTATTCAAAGAAGGAATAAAAGGATGAAACTAAAGGAGAGCTCATGGTCAGGACAGGTATGAAAGCCATACTATCGCTAAGTATTTTTAGGATATAAGTTTATTTTCATGCTGCACTCACTTAAAAACCCTTACATACAGTTTTAGGTTTAAAATACATAATAAGGGTTTTTCAATTAAAAACGCTTGCATACAGTAACTGACACAACTAGTACATTAAATACATCTAAATGTACACATAGGTATTATAAGCTATGGTCTTGAGAGGCTGACTTTGTGGAATGTGGAACCAGTGGAGGAATTCCCTTGCGGACAAGTAAGAAATGGAAAATCATCTACCTAAGACATGGCTGCCTCCCCCAAAGTGGAAACATTTCAGGTATCTCAGTTACTCTGAATCATTATTATTACTCTGTGGTGGCTTTGAGTTCATTCCTTTTTTTTAGTTCACAAGAACAACGTAAATGTTACAGAGTCGATAAAATGCTTTTGCTTGTTCTCTCTTCTTCAGTGATACCTGATTTTCTTCCTTTTTGCTCTAAGGCGTTCTAAATAACTTTAAAGGAAAAATAAGAGGGTCTAAGGGTATAGATCAGCAGCAAGCACAGTCTGGGGTTTGATCTTTGGCACCAAAAATATAAAGAAAGAAAGAATACGGTACTGATTAAACTACTGGAGACTAGAGAGCACAGAGGTAGGGACCTAAACCCCACCATGGTCATTTCCAGACTCGTCCAGTACATGAACAGTAAATTCTAATCCATCACAGGAATTACCTACATGGAATGAGGCCCAAGTGAAACCAGTTGCAGACTGCCTTACCTTTACCTGTCCTTGAGAGCAGTGGTCCAAGAGAATTAGGCACCCTGTCGCCTCCTGTAGCAGGGCGTTCTTAACAAGCTCGGGTGTAAGGTTCCGGTCCCTCGCCACATCACATATCAGTTTCAGGAGAGCCTTCAATAAGACCACAAGTCTGCAGGCAATTCTGGAATCAGGAAGAAAATCTATTCACTCTAAACTGTGATGTTCCAACTTGAAGAGACTTCAAAGGCTGCTGGAAAGCTGTCATTTAATAAGGGAGGGAACTAAAGTCAGAGCTAAACAACGTGAAAGGCCTGGTTCTGGAAACAACCGGAGACCAGCACCCAGACTTTAACCTCAAGTCTCCTGTTACTTCTACCACATACTGCTTGCATAGATACACACACATCGCTCTGGCTTGTTCAAGAACACGTTGACTCCTGCCAGAAGCTTGGTTCTGTTCCAAAGAAACAAACCCTTTTAGGGCTACAAAGGGGGAAACAAGATCTGTTCTTAAGAAGATCCTATACTTTTGCCTAGAGAAAGAACCTGGCCCACAGTTAACTTTAGACATCTTTGGCCTAGAAGTTAATACTAAGGGAAATAAGCTTGGCTCCCAGGGCTTAGCATCAGTTTGAATTTTCAATAATAGAGGGGTGATAGTTATATAACACTTTAATAATACTTAATGCCACCGAACTGCACACTTTAAAATGGTAAATTTTTTGTATTTTTTTTAACCACAATAAAACTACATTTTTGTGAAAGCTGGAAAATAATTCAACTTGCAATGTGAAAATATGCATAATAAACTTTCTGCACAGAAATGGACTGGGAGAGAAGTCTGAATCCCTTCATCTAAAAACCATTCAGGGGGCTGGGGATTTGGCTCAGAGGCAAAGCGCCTGCCTGGCAAGTGCAAGGTTGTGAATTCGGTTCCCAGTACCGGAGAAAAACCAAAACCAAAAAAAAAAACAAACCCATTCAGCCTTTTGCTATAGTTTGTGTGCCTCTCCAACCTCTGTCATCATTCAGCACATTCTGTTAGCCACTCCACACTCTGCTTCTTCACACATAGAGCTAGTTTTAAACCTCCCGACATTTGGAATGTTGGCATAGAATTAATTTGCTTCAATTTCATTTTGTTCTAGTCCATTCTTTTAATACTTGCGCACCTAATTCCAGGTAGTTAATATACTTTGGGAATACATAATAGATAGTCTTCCATAAACTACAGTTTACTGCAGGTTAGTGGAAGAGAAAGACCGTAAACAGATGAGATCTAGTTACAAATGTGACTAGGGAAGATTCTCATGAGGGAAAAGTTACTCTGGGTTCCTTGTACATTTGTGAGAGACAGAATGGTATAGAACAGGTACTGTATGTTGTTGGGGCACTAGATTCTCTGGCTGAATTAAACTTTCAGTTAATACATGGAAGAAAGCCTGCTGCTGACTCAGTGTTTGGGATCTAGTTTGTTTCTGGCACCTTCCATGGGCCACAGATGGAATGTCTTCTAAGCAGGCATATCCTAAATTAGTATTTAGATCACTGCTCTGCAAATGTTAAATAATACGCTATCCAGTTCTCCCATTTAAGGAACTTTAAGAAGAACGAGAAGCATGTCTAATGCCGTACTTCTTATTGCACTCTCATTTTTATGAGTTACAAATCTGGTGACATACATAATCTGTAAGGTTTCCCAAATTACTTGACCAAGAATGTTTTTTCTTCCAGTGGGATATCAAAAATTACCTGGGTAGGGCGAGGCCTGTTAATACAAACTTACATATAATCCCAGCAGTTTAAGGCTGAGGCGGGAGGACTGCCAAATTTGAGCCCAGCCTAAGCCACTAAGACCTTGCCTCAAAGAGCTGATGCAGCTCTATGTAAAGGTGTTGGGTTCAATCTCCAGTACTGAAAAAAGTACCTTGGTGGATATTCTTGAGAACACTAAGTCATTTGGGATATATCTGAATTTAGAAGAAAAGTGATTTAATTGTAACTCTAAATATATTTTAGCTTTCTACTGCCACTTTCTCAGTTTGAAATCCCATAGGTGTGTGAAAATAGAATGTAGTCAGATATATCACATGCCCTTACTACTCTACATTGAATGTCCCCCTGGGCAAGTTCTGAAGAGAAAACTGCCTGAGATTTCTCCCTCTTCAGCACACCTGTCTGGATTCTGTAACTGTGCTACCTGGGCCAAGTGTACTGCATGAGAAGTTTTAGGGTTTCCAGTATCTTCAGCCGCGCCTCCTCCTCTGGTCCATCGTACACCTCCAGGTAACCGATGATGACTCTCTCTAACCGCTTCAAGTGCCGGACACTTAGGATCCCCAACCTAAAAACAAGGGAAAACGTGACACCAAAGAGTGGACGTTGGGGTGAATGGCAGGCCAGCAGCCCGAGCACCCACCTTCCCACAAAGGCTGGTAGGTTCCTTGCATAGGTCCTACGCAAGAGCAGGCGGTGCTCTGGTTCCATGTGCGTCAGGATTAGCTGCAGCACCTCATCACAGTGTGTGGTTGGTCGAGCTGTGTCGCCCTTCCAGTGCTGGGCTTTCTCCAGGACGGGGAACAAATCCAGCAGACATAGGAGCACGGCCTAGGAGGAGGGAATGGAAAGAAGATGTATAGTTCATCCACTTGCATTCACAACACTCCTGATATTTTAAAAAAGTGTCATAAGTCTACTGTCCTTAAGGTACATGTCATAAAACTGTAAGACACCAGCAGTTGATATATTAACCCTTCCATGCCTAGTGATCCATTTGTGGAATACCCACAACAGCAGAACATAATGAAGTGTTTTCAAGTTCTTGTTCCTTGGATTTTTCTTGGTAACACTTGAACTTCATGCAAAAATTCAAAAAATGTCAATCTTAGGCATAAATGGGTGAAGTGTATATTCAAGTTTTTACACTCAGTTCATATTACCTCTCTCTGACAGTTTCAAATTACTATTTTGTCCTCAAGACAATTCGTTACTAATTTGTAAACTAGAAAGAATGACAGAATGGGGACTTTAACTCAGATTTTAGGATTCTATACCTGTCACTAAGTCACAAGTCTAAATGACTTAGTGATATACAGAATTTACATATACTTTTAATAAAAACATTTCTACATATAATCTAAAATGGTCTAAATTTACATCAAATTTGACCACTCTATCTGAAGTTTTCAGGGTCAATCCCCCCCAACACAAAAGATGTCTCTACCTCTAATTTTATGTAACTTGTTTTTTCTGTCTCCAGAATATTTGCCCTCCAAAGAAATTCCCATTCAACCTTCCTAAGCAAACATCCTCCATAAGGCTTCCTTTCAAAGCCTCCTAAAACCACCTCCAATACCATCTTCCTCCTGGTTAGTCACCTATTACTGAACACCCACGACACTTCACACACACCTCTTCTAACAGTTACCACGGTATGGTATTTAGATACAGATATTTGTATACATAATCATACATTTCAAAAAATGTCCTTCCAAAGGGTTTCTTAAAGCCAGAACCTCTGTCCAATTCACTTCTCTTGGAGCCTAGAGTTACAAGCACATAGTAATAGCAGTTAATGTCTGCTGAATAAAAACAATAAATGGCACTAAAATATCTACATGCAAAGAGTTTCAAATACAAGTGTTGATGTGGATAAGTACAAAACATTTTAATTAATGAAAATAGAGTATTTTCAGATATAAAGCCAAGTGATATATAACTGACCCACATGAAGACAAAACTGGCTTTTCTGTGAAGAGTCAGGAATCCAAATGCCTGCTTGGTGACTTGGCAACACCTTTTAGTTATCATCCTCAACTTCCAAGAAAAGAAAATGTCTCTCAACTACTTATATAATGCCATTTTCTACTCAGATTTAGAGAACCCAGATAGTTAGGAATAAATCTTACAATTACCTCGATGAGGTGGTGCTCTGGCAGGTACAGATGGTTGAAAATGGCATGATAGAGGACTTGGGCTCTGTTATACTGCAGCAAATCAGCAACCGGCTGCAATCAGATAAATTATCCAGTTAAAAGCAAGCTTTCCCCACATTGGCAAAATCTTGGTAATTTTTGAAAATAAATTACAGACAACATGGAAATTTATTAAACCACTCCATTTCTGTGTATATTTATGTATATACATTTTTTGTTGTTTTGAGATAAGGTCTTGCTGTGTAGTTCAGGCTGGCCTTGAACTTACTATGTAGCCCAGGCTGGCCTCAAACTCACCACAAACTTCCTGTGTCAGCCTCCTAAGTGCTGGGATTACTGGCATGCACCACCATGCCCAGTTTATTTCTGTGTATATTTTGAAAGCTCCATAATACAAAATTTTTTTAAAAGTTGGAGTAATAGCTTACACATTTTGTACAGTCCCTTTCAGTTCTTACTTGGTTTTTGCTTTTTGAAAGTCAACTGTTAATCACTCAAGGTCTAGTTATTCAGTTTGGTAATGACTGGTGCTTTCCTATTTCTTCTATAATTATCTTGATTTGTTGTTTGGGAGGATTATTTGTTTGCTGGTGCTGGGGATGGAACCCAGGACCTTGAGCATGCTAAGCACACACTCCACCACTGAGCTACACCCCAAGCCACATAATTATCCTTTTAGTTATATTTCAACATATGGATTCCACCAGGTTGGCAGAGGGAAAGTTTAAGGAGAAATATATATAAGTAAGTCAATGTAATGACTTAACAATGTTAAAAGAAAGCAAGTTAATAGCCAACAATGAGTCAGTCTGTCCCATAAATTCAGGTGACAGCAGAGATCGCTTACCACATTAAGCACAATGTGATGTAGGCAGCGTACACCTAGGATTTTGTTCTCAGTCTGATAATCATCTGAAATGAGCAAGGATGGGGGAAGTATCCTTTCTAGGTGTTGGCTTAGCCAGGGCCGAGTGACCTGCCGCAGAGTCCATGAGAAAACGTGTTTGACAGCAGGGTTATTCTTCCAAGATTCCCTAAATGGATACATGAAATCACACTAAGTACAGCCGCAGGATATTAACTAGCAAAGAAAATTAACCAGGTCAGCCTGGTGTGGTGGCCCATCCTGTAATCCTAGCTACTCAAGAAGTGGAGGCAGGAGGATCAAGAGTTCCAGGTCAGGCTGAGCAAATTAGTGAGATACTGTCTCAAAAATAAAAAAGGACAGGGGACTGGATATGGTGGTGCACACTTGTAATCGCCACACTATGGGAAGTGCGGTAGGAAGGTCGCAAATTCAAGCCCAGCCAGGGCAACTTAGCAATTTAGACCCTGTCTCGTAATAAAGTAGATTATATAAATAAATAGGGCTGGAGATTTAGTTCACTATGATGGCTCTAGGTTCCATCGCTAGTATCACAAAACTAAAAAAAAAAAAAAGCAGGGAGGGCTGTTGATATAACTCACCCCTGAAAGGACTGCCTACTATGCACAAATCCCTGGGTTCAATCTCCAGTACCCTCCACGAGCCTAGCAACTCGTGATTTTACAACATATGGTTGTACATTTTATGATGTGCATTAAAACAATTTACGTAACTTACACAGGGAAGATGTGCTGAAATGGGAGAGGGGTAAGGGAAATGTCTAACATTATTATAAAGGAAGAAATGAATCAATAGACAGCTTATAAATGACTCAACTAACCCTCAAAATAATAACTGTAGGGGCTGGGGATTTAGCTCAGCGGCAAAAGCGCCTGCCTGGCAAGCACAAGGTCGTGAGTTCGATTCCCGGTACCGGAGAAAAACCAAAACAAACAAACAAACAAAAAACTAATAGGCATGTTATCTTTATATTGAAAGTAATGAAACTGATTCACAGAGCCTATAACCTTGTCCTAGTCAGCAATTCGAAGCAGCACTGGTCTAAAATTCAAGCCTTTTAAATCCAAATTCCTGAGAAAATGAGTTAGTTCTCGTTAGCAACTGGAAACTCACAAAAAGTATTTTAGCAAACAGTAATCTGAAAGGTTTTTACTTTTTCATTTCAAATACTGCTTCCCTAACAACTGTTCCTAACAACAAGCCATGAATTTACAAATATCTAAGTTTAAATTGAAACCGTAAGTTTAAGTCCTCTTTAAACACCAATCTTCACCTAACAAGATACTTAATTCTACACAGACAATTTCCAATTTTCCTGATCAGTTGTCAGAATTTCCAACTTTCAAAGGTCAGTGCTGGAGAGAAAGTGGGTTCTGACCTCACCTTTACTACTGTCTAGTTTGTTCATTTTGAGCAAATCACAAAGTCTCTAGACCTGAAAAGATCTATTACAACACCCTTCTTTTCCCGATGAAGACATTCAAATTCTTTTGAGCTCCAAAACTTTAGACCGAAGCTCAAGCCAGGGGCAAAGGGCAAGCGTACTCACTTGTTCAAACTGGGCTTGAGAAGACCCAAGATCACAGTAAATCTGCCTTTCTCCTCTTCGTTCTCTCCGCGCAGGAATCCTGCCACAGACCCGCAGTCCGTAACGTGAAGCAACAAGGCCAGCACCTCTCCTGCCACCGCCCGAGATCCTGGGCTGCTCCAGGATCGCTCTAAGCTGTGTGTGATGGCAAAAACATAGATCGGTCCTGCCAAGTGACGCAGGCCTGTCTTCCACTCAGGGCAGACCTCACTCGGGGACTTCTTGGCAGCCTCGACTTTCCTCAAGAGCTTAAGAAACAGTAGTGCAACTTCTGCTGCTTTCTCGGCCACCCCGGAGTAACCGTTGTCTCCGCCTCCCTCCTCCTGGGGTGGGGCCGCGTACTTCTCCAGGGCCTTTGCCACCTCTCCCAGCGTCTCAGGCATTTTGTGGTGCGGTTCATCACTCCTCTCAAATAATCTGGCACACTCTGTGGCTTCTAGTAGAGCACTGAGGTCTTTCAACGCCGCATCTCTCGTGCTGCGCCGTCGCGCCTCCGGGCCGGTAAGACGGAGCAAGACCTCGGAGAAGGCGCGCGCGAGCGCAGAGCGGGACCCCGCTCCCGGCGAGGGGGCGCCTGCCCGCCCCGTCTCCTCCGCGCTGTCAGGCTCCATTCCTCCGGCCGCGGCACTCAGGAGCCCGGCAGCCTCCCCGGCGCCCAGGGCACCAAGACGGGTGCGAGGCGGGACCCGACAAAGACCAGCGGAGATGACTCCGAGGCGGCACTTCTCCCGGAGAACAGGAGTAACGACAAATGAAAGGGCGAGGCCGCCTGGGATAGGAAAGTGTGTGTAAGGGAAAGAGGTCTTTCTGGTACTTTCCAACGGGATGCAGTGGAGAAAGTACTCTTTCTGGAGGCGCAAAATAAATATTTTTAAAAACGAGTTTAAGAAATAAGCTGCTGGGTCATGACACGGATACGGCTACCGGTACCTGCAGCCTTTCCGCGCTACATCTGTGTCCTCCAGCAGCCGGCCCCAGCTGACATCATTGCCGCAAAGCACAAAACTCACTTCCGCCAATACCGCCGTAACGCTTCATTTCACGACATATGGTCGTAAAACTATAAAATCCTGGTTGAGAAAAAAATGCAGAAAAGGTGGAGCTAGGGTGAATATATTTGCATAGATAAGCATCCACTTGCTAATTTTGTTTGATTTTTCTTTTTAAAGCTAAAAGCAAAAGAATGCGCACAGGATATCAGCGCTAATTTTTAGATGCACATAATTTTATATCCAAAGACTGAATATTTCCGCAGTACGATGGTCACCCTTTCTGTGAAATTGGTGGCAGGTATTTGGATATGAAGAATGGCGCTACTTCACTGATCCTTCGGTTCATGAGCATGATGATTGGGCGTTCATGCCATCTGCATGAGATGTGCCTCCCTCAAACCTTGTTACGACGTTGGCACATTACCCATCTGACGTGAACTTGGAGGATCCGTCAGCTATTTTTTTTTTTTTATTCAAATATTTTGGAGATTCAGATTTAAGTAACAGGTGCAAGTGCTACTTTCTGAGCCACTTAACCAGGAGTCCTGGAGGTCCCCAATGCTGTGAGACAAGTCCCTCGGCGGTGAGAAGCAGGGGTGCTCTGTTAACTGCACGCGTGCTCTGTGTAGGGCCCCCTGTTCCCCACGCCCGTGACCTTGAGCTCTGTTCTTGGGTTTATTTATTGGAAAAATAAAATACGGCTAGCGGTAGGCCCTACTTCTTAGGGTTGTAATGAGATGCACAGGATTTAAACATATGTAAACTGTTAGAAGGATGAGTCGAGCAAAGTTCTGCAAAGGTGTTTGCACTCGTGCTGGACCGCGGCTCCTGGGTGAAGTCACGTTGCCTGTTCCCAGGGTTGCTCTGTGGGCAGATCGCCCCGTCTCGGCCTCTCTCATCGGGCCTTCCCTTCTTTGACCAATTGGTGGCACTCAAGATTTTCTGGGCAATTCCGTCTCCCGATACTTTCCCATAAAAGACCCAAGCAAGCAAAATGCCATCACCAGGCAGTTACTGTCGCCTTTCTGTGTGTGAGCATTTCTTCCTTGGTCCCCTGCCCCGTGGGGATCCAAGTGGATCCAAGCTCGCACTTGGGAGTGAGGAAAATACTTGTTCTCAAGCCAGCGACCATATCTTTCTCCCCTGGCACAATTTAGTCACGCAACAAATGTTTATTGAACCCACGTGTCCATCCCCAGGGACCTGGCTGCATAAACCTCTGCATCCACACAATACAACTCTGCCCAACCATGTAGGGCAGGGAGGCCCACCTCTGCGGATGCTGAACTCCAGGATGTACTAAGTGAAAAGAGCAGGCCGGTGGGTGTGTACACTTTGCCCTTCTTGCAAGAAACCTGGGCAAACAGGACAATGGTGTGTGCATTTCCTTACATAATAGAGAAGAAGCAATGATGTGTGAACTACATACTAATAAAAAGGTACATATAAGAGCAGAGTGAAGCAAATAGGAATAAAAGCTGAACTTCTCTGTGTATACTGCAATTTATAGTTTTGAGTTTGGAATCATCTCAGTGTTTTACTTTTTTTTTTCTGTACTGGGGATTAAACTCACGTATAATTATTTTTACAAACAAAATAACAAAATACATGCAAATCAGTGAAACAGACTAGAGGATGCAAAAACAACCTCAGACACATCCAGTTATCTGATCTTTGACAAATGGGCCAAAAATACATCCTGGAGGAAACACAGGTTCTTTAACAAATGGTACCGGGAAAACGAGCTATCCACATGCAGAAAATTGAGTCTAGACCCATATCTCTCACCATTTACTAAACGAAAATCACAACAGATCAAAGACACAAATATTAAAACAAAGACAATCATTTTTTTTCAGAAACAATTTGTTGGAAAATAGGTGAAATTCTTGAAGACAAAGGCATAGGTAAGAATTCTGAACAGAACCCCAGTTCGCACAAAAAATAACATTAACAATCAACAAATGGCATTACAGTATATCAAATTAAAAAGTTTCTGCACAGGAAAGAAAATAACTGACAGAGTGAGAAAAAGCTTACAGAATGGGAAAAAATTTTGTTAGCTACTACTTGGTGAGAGCACTAATACCTAGACTATATAAAGAGCTCAAAAAACATACTCTGAATAACTACTATGGAGTTTACAAGGCACAATATATTAATTACTGTTACTATCCTATTAGTCTGATTTGAAACTGTTTTATTTTATTTCTATTTTTCTTCCCTTTAAAATAAAAAAAGAAAGAAATGGGCTTTGAGGCTCACTAATTTGACTATCTGTCCCTAGTGTGACATATCCTAAGGACAAAAGAGAATGACAAAGAAATAAACTACACTTAGTAGTATTGTGGTATTATTATGTATATGTATATAAAATGGAAAATAAATAAAAATCTAGGATTAGTACCCAAAGTTTCAGTTAAAGATAATTATCAAATAAGTGAAATTAGTATAAGTTATGGAATCTGAAATTTGAATGGGCAATGTGAGTATGAATCCATGATTAATTTTTCTCAACCTACAAAATACATATATGGTACTTACATCCACTAAAAAGGCCAAGAAGCAAGGAGTTATGAGCATCCTTAGTGTCCCAATTCATGTGGAAATGCCCTTTCTCACTAACAGGGGCTAGTTGTCTTTTGCTTAGTGTTATGGTTTGTATCTGGATGTCCCCTCAAATCCTCATGCAGTCATGGGGTGGGCTTCTGGATTTTTGATTGATCCATAGTCCATTGCCAGGATTACGGATGTGAGTGCTATACTCGCCCTGGGGTGGGTAGTTTGCACGCAGTGTAAGGGAGGGAAAGAGGCTGCTTGCCGCTGCTTTTTGTTTTTGTTTTTGTTGCTTTTGCTATTTTCTGCCGCCATGAACTGTTGCCTTCTGCCATGTGCCACTCTGCCTTGGAGCCAGCCGAGTATGACTGAAACTTCCATGAACTGTAAGTTAAATAAACCTTTCCTTCCTTAATTTTGGGTGTCAGGTATTTTGTCTCAGCAATGAGAGAAACATAACCAAGACACTTAGGGAATGCCTAATTTTGGCAATGAAATAGGAATCACACACGATGATCCTGGCATTTTTTTGTGCCAGAAAGCAAGATAACTGCCAAAAGAACCCAAGAATCAATACGAAATTGTACACTTTGGCCAAAGATGGAACAATCTGAGCAGGAAATGAATACTATGAATTACACACATCAAATATAGACAAATCAGTGGATTCGTGGTGATACTAAAAACAAAATACCTTATCATTCATCTTGTGATCACCTAAGCAACTAATTATATTTTGAAAATTGGTAAATAAAAGGAAGAGATTAAACATTTAGTCTTGCTAAATATTTCAGGGTACCTAATAGTTTGTAAGGGCCATTGGGGAATTACAAAGTCACTGTTTACTCCTCCCTTTGAGGCAATGGGATGTGGCAACAAACACCAATGGCTATTCAAGTTACAAGGTGAAAGGTTGGTAGGAACTTTATAGTGTCTAGATTGTACTAAGAAAATCCAAACCCACTGATGTACATTAACATTAATGGCAGTGAGTCAACCAGCCAATGCATGTCTCCTGAGGTGATAGGATAGGAAGTACATACTCCCCATGGACTCTCCTGGCATACAACTTGACTCTAAAGATAATCAAATTGCCACCAAATTTACTACCAGGTGATAAGAAATGTGGAGGAGAACAAGCAGAAGACACCAAGATAGTACAGCATATCAATCTCACTAAGAGTATGGAAAATCCCACGAATTACCTAGTTTCTTTGATAAGTAATTATCATGATAAAATGTAGTGGAGTGAGAAATGATACAGATACTGTTTTTATTTGTTTGTTTGTTTTTTATTTTTAGATAAGATTTCACTATATAGCACAGGCCAGCCTTGAACTTTTATATGTAGCCCAGGCTGACCTCAAACTCGCCATCCTCCTGTCTCAGCCTTTTGAGTACTGGGATTATAGGCATGTGCCACAATGCCAGGCTTAGATTTTAAATTTTTAAATACATCTCAGCTGGGTGCCAGGCATGGTGGCATACTCCTGTACTCGAAGCACTTGGGAAACTGAGGCAGGAGGATCACAAGTTCAAAGCCAGCCTTGGCTACAAAGTGAAACCCTGCCTCAAAAATAAATCAAATCAAATCAAATAAGTCTTAGGTGGGGCTGAAGCTCAGTGATAGTACACTTAGCTAACATACATGAAGCCCTGGGTTTAATCCCTAGCATTGCAAAAAATAAAAACAGATAAGATATAGCTTAATCAAATGCAATACTGGATCTTATTTTCAATACACAAAGTTCTAAAAAGTGTACTTTGAATAATTGGGGAAATTTGAACAAAGATCTGTTACAAGGATATTCATGTAATTTGTCATTTAAATAAAACATGCTGAGAGTTTTATTTTGACAGTTTCTCAGAAAGTTAAACATCATTAACAGTGTTGAATATATGAATCAAGGCATATAGCCGAGAAAACTAAAAATTTGTGCTCAAACAAAAACTCAGGTACAGATGTTTATAGCTGTATTATTCTTAATAGCTAGTGAAACAACCTGAAATCCATCAGCTGACAAGTGGATGAGTACTGTAGTTTGGATGCTGAATGTCCCCCATGTGTATACAACTGTTACGAGGGGGTTTTGTGTTAGTCATTTTTGTATTTGTTTTAAACCTTGAGATTATCAGTTTATAACGAGGAAAGGTTTATTTTGGCTCATGGTTTTGGAGGCATCAGTCCATAATCATTTGGCTCCATGACCTTGAGGCCTTCGGTGAGGCAGCACATCATAGGGGGACCACACGGCAAAAGAACCTGCTCACCTTGTAACAGCCAGGAAGCAGAAAGAGAGAAGGGGACTGCTGTTCCAATATTCCCTTTGAGGACACACACCTAATGGTCTAACTTCCTCCCACTTGGCCCTACTTCCCAGTAACTCCACTGGCTGGGAACCAAGCCTTCATAAGTGGGCCTTTGAAGAACATTTCATATCTAAACTGTAGCAGGTTCTTATGGCTTCTATCTAGATGTCCCTTCCAAAGCCTCATGCACTCACAAGTGGGGCCTATGCCAATGACCACTGAGTCATGGGTGTGTGATACTGGATTAGCCTACTGATTAGTTTAGCGTAGTTCTGGGTGTGCTAGGGTGTGAAGAGGGAAGAGCCACCCTGAGTGTTGGATGGCACCAACCAATAGGCTTGTGGCCTGGATAGAATAAAAAGGGAAAGGCCAGGTGTGGTAGCACATGCCTGTAACCCCAGCACTCTGGAGGCTGAGACAGGAGGATGGCCATGAGGTCAAGGCCAGCATGGAGTACATAGTGAATTCAAATATAGCCTGAGCTACATAGTGAGACCCTGTCTCAACAAAACAGAATAAAAAGGGAAAGAAGAAGGAAGATGTGCTACCTCTTTTTTTTTTTTTTTCTCCTGTACCGGAAACCGAGCTCACAACCTTGCGCTTGCCAGGCAGGCGCTTTTGCCGCTGAGCTAAATCCCCAGCCCGATGTGCTATCTCTTGCCTGCCGTGTCATGGACTGTTTCTCCTCTGCCATGCTGCTCTGCCTTAGTGCCAGCTGACTATAGACTGACACCTCTGTAAACTGAGAGCTAAAGTAAATCTTTTCTGCTTTAACTTGTGGGTGTCTGATACTTTGTCCCAGCAACAAGAAAGTAGCTCAGACACAAGCCTTCTAGGAGAAACTTGCAATTGGGGATGTGACTTTGGAGGGAACAGAAGCATCTCAGTAATTTTTCCTTCCCCTCTTTGCTTCCTTGATCTCTCTACTATCGTGTAAATCTGCAATTATTCATAATAAAAATTTTTGTTATTGCCTTTATTTTAATCTGCTTATTTAACTGAGCAGAAGAAGAAGGCAGGAAGTAGGAAGGAAAGTGGAGTTAGAGATTAAATACATAAAGATGCAAAGATAAATCAGATACACTTCCTGCCTTCAACAGGTTTTCATCTGCTGGGGACATAGTAACATGTAGTTGTGGGAAAGAGCCGACATGGAGGCATCTGATAACAACCCATCACTCTACAGAGCCCCAGCCCCTCTACTGAAGCTGTACATGCATTTCCTCCTCACATCAACCTTCTGAGACTGGCATTATTATCTTCATCTTGCAGATGAGGAAACTGAAGTTTTAAGAAGTTGAGGAACTTGCCCAAGAGCTTAGAAGAAAGCAGCAAGAGCTGGTACTTAAAGCTGATTCTGTTCAACTCCAAAACCTGTGCTTTTCACCACTCCACCCTTTCTTTCCAAATCATGCAGTTCCATAATCCTGGAATGACACTGTCACTGTACACCTTGTAAATGACACTCATCAGAGATCAAGGTACTTGCCTTCAGGAGTCCACAGTCCTAGGAGAATTAAAACCAATATCATCTACCTGTAAATCCCAGACTAAGGATCCTGAGGCAGGAAGATTGCTGCACATTTGAGGCCAGCCTGGACTACATAGTGAGTTCAAGACCAGCTTGAACCCAGCCTGAACTGAGAACCTTTCTCAAAAAACAAACAAGAACAACAAAAAATAAAACTCCAGTATCTTCTCGGTTGGTCTTGACACTGTATCTGTTCCTATATTCAGTCCTTATAAGGCATTTATGTCCACATCTGCCTCCCCCTCCTTGAATATCCTCCTTGACTATCCTCTACCTATTGCTTTTTTGTCTTTTTTTGAGACAGGGTCTCACTCTGCAGTTCAGGCTGGCCTTGAGCTCACTTTGTAGCCCACGCTTGTCTCGAACTCGCAACGATCCTCCTGCCTCAGCCTCCTGAGTGCTGGGATTACAGGTGTGCGCCACCGCGCCCGGCCCTTCTCTAGCTTTTGGAAAGCAACCTGGCAACATCTCTTAAAGGAATAAATAAATTCAGTGACCACTGTAGTGCTAAGAGTATCAGATGTGTACAGTTGTATCTGCAGGTATGCATTCAGCACTGTAAGGATAAATAAGTTCACTGGGTCACTACTCACAGAGCAAAAACCTGAAAACAAAGTATAGGTTCAGCAATTCAGACACACCGTAGAATCTTCCAGCCACATTTTCTAAAGGGAATGACGTGAAGTTGAGCCACGTGACACTGCTGAATGGTGTATGTAACATGCAAGAGATACCACAAACCCTGGATCACGAGACAATACTTTACAAATGCTTTGTCCATGTACAGTCACATGTATGTAGGGGTGTGGGAACGTCTGAGTCAGGAGCAAATATGCACGATACTTCCCAGATTCTCAGCAGGGATGAGGGACCAAGAGAGGCAGAGTGGAGGCTGTCGAGGGAGACCAAGAGGAAGATGGAGGAGATGGGAGAAAAAAGCACTTTTTCATCAATCATACATAAGGTGTGATCAAAATATGCAGTGAATATTTAAATTTAAAAAAATTTATTACAAAAAAAAGACACACTGCCATTTATCCCCCTCAAAATTCCACCCTCCTAACTTTGAACACACACACATCCCATTATTCTTGACACTTTCTGAAGCAGTTCTGGAAGTCTTCTTTCACGAATGTCTTTACAAGCTCTGCTCAAGAGTCTGGCGAATGCACATTCCCAGTGCCGTCCAACAGAGGGGCAGGCTCGTAATAGCATTACGGTGTGTTCTCCCCCACCTTATCACCAGATGCAGCACCCTGCAACTTCAGGCTCTTCCCCAAAGCCGAAATGATCATGAAAGGCAAATGTTTCAAACTGATTCAGGACACGGAGGCAGCCACAATAACATGACTAGACACTCATGAAGCTGGGCATAATGACACATGCCTGTAATCCCAACACTTGGGAGGCTGAAGCAGGAACATTGCCGTAAGTTCAAGGCCAGCCTGAGCTATATAGTCAGCTTAAAGCCAGTCTAAACTACAGAGCAAGACCCCATCTCAAAAAAAAAAAAAAAAATTTAAAATACACTTTCATGGTAATAAATTTTTGTTTAAATTTTAGCATTCACTGTATTTTTCAATCTTACCACATATGTGATTATAGCCTCATACTTATATAAAATATGTATGAGTAGGTTTACGTGTAAATCAATTAAATTTTAAAATATTTTTAAAGGAGAAACAGAAAACCACAATTAATTCTAGGGAATTTGTGACTAAGCATTAAGCAAAAGCCCCCAGTTTTCCAAAGACAATATGATTAACAATTTTGGGTGAAAAACTTCTCCCTAAGGAAAAACAAAAGTGAGAGAAGGTAATAGAAATATCTGCTCCTGGGACTGGGGATTTAGCTCAGCGGCAAAAGCGCCTGCCTGGCAAGCACAAGGTCGTGAGTTCGGTTCCTGGTACCGGAGAAAAACAAAACAAAACAAAACAAAACAAAACAAAAAAAAAAGAAATATCTGCTCCCTTCATTTTACTAACAACTAAGGTAATTAAAGCCTGAATCTATTCCAACATTGACTATCAAGGTTTCAATAATCTAAGCATGATTAATGCGATTTTGAAACACTCTAGAGAGTAATTATTGCTTTCAGTAAAGCTACTTTTCTGATTACATACCAAGTAGAAAAGGACAGTACAGTTCTTTGCTTCAGCCTCGCAACTCTGTTAAGAATTGAAACCAAAGCTGGCTTGGCAGCACGCCTGTAATCCCAGCACTCTGGTAGGCTGAGGAAGGAGGGTCAGGTTTAAGCCAAGCCTGGGCAATTTAGTAACTTAGTGAGACCCTATATCAAAATAAAAAATAAAAACACCTAGGGGTGTAATAGAATGTGAAGGTCCTAGGTTCAGTCCCCAGTAGTGAAAAAAGAAAAAAAAAAAAAAGGAAAATGAGGAAAACCAAAGTGAACCATACAGCTTCTCTTATTCCTTCTTATCACCATTTTTAGGGGCCATACACAGCTGTCAACTTTGCACAGAAAACGCCTCTGACGTGTGGGTCCTGACAGCCATGGCTTTCCAAGCTGTTTTGCAGGGACTCCTTGGTAGTTGAAACCACTGAGCCTACGTGTGCCTGAGCTAGTGTCTGACAGGTGACCCACTGACTTCAGAGACCAGGAGTCCAAGGTCAGAGCCACTCGCGTTGCCATTTCCTGGGCACTTACCTTGTGAAGAGCCAGGGGGTGGATTACGAGTACACAGAACCCTGGTTCCTTTACCCCTCCAACCTTGCCCCACTCCTCACATCACCCTGCTTCTGTGTCCCAGAAATCCCCCTAGGCCCCATCCTTGAGGAGGCTGACTTAAGACTGGGATCTCCCGTCTCCTGTTCGGCTGAGCCAAAAATTCTGTTTTGCAAAACTCATCCTTTCTGTGATTGCCGTACTGTAGTGGCCAAACAGGCCAGGTTTGCTAACAGAATGTGGTAGCTGACGGGCATGGTGGCACACACCTGTAATCCCATAACTCAGGAGGCTGAGGCAGGAGGATTGCTGTGAATTTGAGGCCAATCTGTCCTACACAGTGAGTTCAAGGTGAGGCTGAACTACAAAGAGAGACCTTGTCTAAAACAACAACAACAAAAACCAGAAAGAGGTATTACCTCCTGTTTTGTTGTTTTGTTTTGTTTGAGACAGGGTCTCACTATGTAGTCCAGGCTGGTCCTGAACTCACTTTGTAGCCCGGACTTGCCTCAAACGCATAGTGCTCCTCTTGCCTCAGCCTCCCAAGTGCTAGAATTACAGGTGTGTGCCACCATGCCTGAGGCTGCAGAATTTCTAAGATTGATTATGAAGGCTGATTTGGGGTCAAGAATATACTAATTATTTAGAATTACTAATATACTAAACCATGTTCATAAAATTTATAGAACAAGCACCTCACACTTGTGTCGATCCTCCTGCCTCAGCCTCCTGAGCGCTGGGATTACAGGTTTGTGTCACCATGCCTGGCTGTCCCAAATGAATCTTAATGAACAAAATCCTTTGAAAAGTTGCAGAAGACTATAAACTTAAGAGTTTCATAAACATGAACTGTTCATTAAAATAACAAAAGGCATACCCGTGTTGAAAATTTGATGAAATCCAGGCACTGTTACCATGATGGAAATCCATTACATCTTCAGAGTGCTTTCCTCCTAAAACTGTAGGATCTGCCTCACTCTGTGTCTGTAGTTTGGCATTTCTACAAGCATCATTATCAGGATAGTATGTGACCTAAGACAGTCGTGATGAATCTATGGCCGCTTAGCTCAGCAGGCAAGCCGGGTGACCGGCCATCCGCCCAGCATCAGGTCACAGAGCATGTGGGGACTTCGCGCATGCTCGGAAAGGAGGCGTGGCACTAGGTCGGGAGCGCCACTCATTGCCCTGTCTCCTCTGAGCTTTTCATGGCCTGTCAGTATTCAGGTTTAAATGCAGTGCTGGCACTGTGTGATAAATACGTGGATTTGGGATTGCAGATTGGACACCCCTCTCTGGAAGGTTCTCCATCACTGATCTAAGAGGTTGTTACCCAAAGGTTATTTCTTCCACGGAGGAGGATCCTACTCTCAGAGTAATCCTTTTTTTTTTTTTTTTTGTGGTACCGGAGATCAAACTCACGACCTTGCGCTTGCCAGGCAGGCTCTTATGCCACTGAGCTATATCCCCAGCCCTAGTAATCCCTTTTATCTTCTCTAGTCAGTCGTTCCCTATTTTGCGCCCATGCTCCATTTCATCATTAAAATGTTCTCCGTGTTGCCGTATTACTCTCCAGCAAGCAATTGCCTTATTTTTCTGCTCAGCAAAGTGTCAAGCAAACCAAATCAAACCAAACAATCTGTACATGTCGCACCCAGTTCTTCATTTACCATGTCTTACCATGGTTTCTTCTTAATATTTTACAGTTAGTTATAGCTGTCAAGTTTTTAAGGCTTTATGATAGTTCCATTGCCGCTGATGGAGATGCTACTTGTAGTACTGAGGATCAAACCCAGGGCCTCCCACATGTTAGGCAAGTGCTCTGCACCTAAGCTGCAACCCCAGCCTTACTGATCACACTTGATAGCTGTAACTTGTTCCTCTGTCTCCCCGTTTCCTTTAAAGAGATAGGAGTAGTCTTGAGGGGTGGGGCTTTTATCGATAGATTGACCTGTTCTAAACTTCTTCATCAGTCTTTCCCCTAGTGGCTTCAGCTACCACAGACAATCATTGCTTAGTTTTATTACTGCATTAGAGTTACAAAATTGTAATATTCTAATGTTAATATGTTCTTTTTGCATTTATCCTGGAACATGCTTTAAATGGAACTCTCTCACAGCAAGTAGTGTTTTCATCATCCTGAAATACAATTTGTACAAGAAAAGCAGAAGTGCTTGATTTTTTCCTCTTTGCCAGTTTTTACAATGAATGGTGTGCCCTGGTGACCGCGGATGAGTACCTGATGCTTTGTCATTGCCGTCCTGGTCAGTTTCACACGCTCTCAGGGAACTTTGTTCACACCGTGAGTTTCATTCCTTTGTCAAAGTCAAACTGTCCCATCTTTTGCCAACCGGAGTCTTTTCGTTTTGGGGCTTCTGTATCCTTTATGGGAACCATATTCCACAGTAATGGAATGTTCCCTTGCTTTTCAGAATAGCAAGACAGAGTCAACCAATCCTCAGAGACCCCTGGTGGCTTCTAAGAGGATGTTCGTCTAAAGGCGGCAGTCTGAACAGTGAGATCCCATTGCTCCTGAATTTTCATTGATTTTAGGCCTATACTTCTTTACTGGGAGACTTACAGCTCTCTTATTTGGTGAAAATCTTGGTCAATAACATTAACATTATTACTTGCTTTTTCAAAAAATATACACATGAAGGTATTAAAATAGCAATAATGTTATCACAAAACATAAGATAACTGAGCATAATTTAAGATTTTTTTGTAGTGCTGAAACCTGCACGGAGGCTCTTGGACCTTGTTCACACTAAGCAAGTGTTCTGCCACTGAGCTACACTCCCAGCCACAATCTTTTTTTTAACTTTAATTTTCAGTAATACATGTTTGCAGTGCATATTACATGTTTGCAGTACATATTGATTACCTTCACCCTAAAGAGTTGGTACATATATACAGCACATCTGTGCTCTCAGCCCTAATAATTAAGGACTCCTTTGCTGTTCTTTCTTTGTCTTTAATCAAAATACCATAATATTTACACCATCTACACTGAATCTTCCTTTAGAGGTATGACCTTCATATCCACACTGTAAATATTTGATTTATTTGGCACTGCTATAAATTCTGCTTTTGAACAAAGCAGACATATAAAGTAAGGTAAAAACTGTAGTTTCTTGTATGATTTGTTTTCCTTTGGCTACTCCTTAATTAAACTACCAAAAATTAGAATGTGATATTGTATATTATTAAGAACTAACTTAGAAATAGAATTTTGATGTTTCTTGGATCATAAAAATACATATATGTACACAGTGTGATTATATTAGCAAAAAGATTTTTGTCAATACTGTTTCAAATTGTTTGCTTTTTTAATGTGGCTGTGACCTTTGGATTTCACTGGGTTATGGTATATCCAGATAGCTGGTATAGCCTTCTTTCTAGGACTGTCTGTGAGGATGTTTCTGGAAGAGAGCGGCATGGGAGTGCGTGAACTGTGTAAAGAAGATGCGCCCTTACCCAGCTTGGCTGGGCACCATCAAATCCATTGAGGGCGAGGCTGGAGCACAAAGGCAGGAGACGATTTGCTCTCTTTGGGGAGCTGGAGCACTTCTCCTGTCTTTGGACAGCAGCACTCCAAGTTCTTGGGCCTTGGGACTCCAGAGCTTACACAAGTAGTTCTTGAGACTCAAAATGAATCATACTACCAGCTTCCCTGGCTGTCGGGCTTTCACGGGGCAAGTCACAGGACTTCTCAGCCTCCACAGTCATGTCAGGCAAGTCTCACCATAAATGACCACTTAGGTATTTCTTGGCAAAGGATAAAATCACAACTTCATGTAATGCTTTTGTGTCTGTGTGTATGGTTTTGGGCCTCAAACCTAGGGCCTCATATCTAATGAGCAGGGGTTCTACCACTGAATTATATT
Organism: Chinchilla lanigera; assembly: GCF_000276665.1. Lineage (NCBI taxonomy): Eukaryota > Metazoa > Chordata > Mammalia > Rodentia > Chinchillidae > Chinchilla > Chinchilla lanigera. Next base: position 9,673,675 of record NW_004955463.1, read on the forward strand.
CCTAGCCTATGGCCCAATGATCCTCATTGACTTTCAGTTCTAGAGTCAGGCAATATCTCATTCCATGAAACAGAATGAGTGTTCTCATTGGCTAAACTGAAGAGGTTGGTTTTATGTGAGGTGTGACCAAAAAAAATGTTTTTAACAAAACATTTATTATATTAAAAGTCACATTACCATTAATCTCGCTCAGAATACTCCCCTAAGCTTTGGGAACACTTATCCTATTTTTCTTGCCACTTTCTGAAGCAGCTCTGTAAGTGTTCTTTCATGAGTGTCTTGGAGTCTCTTTTTTTTTTGTCCCGGGAATTGAACCTTCGACCTTGTGCTTGCCAGGCAGGTGCTGTGCTGCTGAGCTCTAGTCCCAACCCTCATGAGTGTCATTAGTTACGCTCTCAAGGGTGCCTTCATGTCCTGAATCAATTCAAAATGTTTACCTTTCATGGTCATTTTAACTTTGGGCAAGAGCCAGAAGTTACATGATGTGAGATCCAGTGAATTTAACGCATGAGGACACACTGTAATGTTTTTATGAGCTTGCCTTTCCATTAGATGTCACTTAGCAACAGCATTCACTGTATTTTTGATCACACATAAAGACACTCATGAAAGAGGACTTCCAGAATTCTTTCAGGAAGTAGCAAAACAATGGGATAAGTGTGTCTACAGGGAGGAGAGTATTTTGAGGAGGATTAATAGCAATGTGTCTTTTACTCTAATAATGTTTGAAAATTTAAACACACGTGTATGTTTGATTAGCCCCTGTAAATAGAGAAAGGCTGAAGAAAGCAGAAAAACAAGAACACGAAGCAGATTGGTCCTTTTAAGGTGGGGTCAGGGGGCTGGGGATTTAGCTCAGCGGCAAAGCGCCTGCCTGGCAAGTGCAAGGTCGTGAGTTCAGTTCCCGGTGCCGGAGAAAAAACCAAAAAAAACAAAACAAAACAAAAAATAAGGTGGGGTCAGAATAATAGAAAAATAAATAACCAGTTGGTGTCAGGTTACTTCAGGCTACTCTCTTTGTGTGAGCCTTCAGGGAGTGGGAAAATCACTATCTTGCCAAAGTAAACTGCCCTGTTTGGGAAATTTGGCTGTTATTGCTCCAACCCTGGTTTCTCAGGTCAGATAGAAGTTTCATCTGGTGTGGTAAAGCGGAACTTTAGCACGAGTGACTCTACTGTGATTTTCAGCTTCATGCTGCGGCCGTGCAAGAGCTCAGCCCCCAACAATGGCCTTCTATAAATTTTATTTAAACTTTCTCTGTACCTCTATTGTGTTTCTCCGGAGAATCCTAGCTAACACAATGGCTGTGTGATGATCTTGAAATACATTCAGAGTCACCTTTTTTTTTTTTTTGGCTTCTTTTCATGTTTTTAGCAAGGGCTGTTTTTTCTTCTTATTCCTTTTTCAACACACTCACTTGTGCCTTCACTCCATCAGTCCAGCAAAACTGTTCTTGCTCTGGCTACCAGCAGCTTCCTTACTGCCTAATGCAGTGTCACTTTCACACCCCTCTTATTTGATCTCCAAGGACCTTTTCTTAAATTGGTGATGATTTTTTTTTTTCTTCCCTGGAGATGGAACCCAGGGTCTTGTGCCCAGACAAGCGCTCTGCTACTGAGCTGCAACCCCAGCCACAAAGCAGCATTTGACTCTTGGCCTTTCTTTCCTTAAATCTTCTCTTCTGCTTGTGGGGATCTCACCTCTTTGGTTCTCCTTCTCCCTGCTTCACCCCTCTCCCAGATCCTCTGCTTCTTTCTGGTCATTGTGACTTTGTCTGGGTTCCTCTTCTCAGCCCCCCTTTTCCTTGAGGTGATCCATGCTTCCCAGAACCATCTGTGGTTCACCCCCAGCTGTGGCACGTGCCCCTTGCTGGGCAGCAGCATCGCTCCAATTCCTACCTGACACTTCCTTACTCCAAGTTCAGTGTCACTTCCATGCACCTCAGCACATGCCTCAGAGTAAACTTAACATTTCTAAACTAAAATGTGAATCTTCCCCTTTAAATGTTTGCCTTCTTATAAGCTTCTTATTCTTTTAATTTTTAAAATAAATTTTATTGTGTATATTTAAGATATACAACGTGTCCTGGTACCAGAAGAAAAATGAAAAAAAAAAAAGATGTACATTGTGATGTGATGGGATACATGTAGATAATAAGAAGGTTACTGTAGGGAAGAAAATTAACATTCATCATCTACCACAGTAACATATCTCTTTTGTTTTTGTATCAGGAATAGCTAAAATATTATTTAGCATGAATCCCACATACAGTATGACTTTATTACCTATAGTCTTAATGTTGTACAGGATATTGTTCTAGACTTGTGCATCCCTCAATTATGCTACTGTGTATTCTCTGATCTATAGGTCCCCTTGTGCTCCACCCCACTCCTGGTACCCACTCTGTTGTTTGTGATCTCTGTTTATTTGGATTTTTTAGGAGTCTACATATAAATTAGATAGTGCAATATTTTTCTTTCTATGTCTTGCTTATTTCATTTTAATATCCTTCAGGTTCACACATGTTGTGGCAGATTTCCATTAACAGTTTATTAGAGCTCACCTTTCTCCGTATCATTGACAGCAGTTTCTGTGTCTTTTGATAATACTATTGTTACTAGAGTGAAGTGCTATTTTTGTTCTGCTCTACCCAGATTGTATCTTTGATTTGAATTTCCATGATGATTAGTGAATATACTTGGGTCATTTATATGTTTTCTTTTAAGAGGTATTTATTTAGACATTTTGCTATTTTTAAATTGTATTATTATTAATATTATTGTATTTATAATCAAGTTTCTTGTATCCTGAATGAAGCCTTTTTAGGTGTAGTTTTCAAATATATTCTCCCATTCTATAATTTGTTTCCTTGTTCTGTACTTGTTTTCTTTGCTGAACAGAACTTCATTAGTTTGATGGAATTCCATTTATTTATTTTTACCTCTGTAGCCTGAAGCATATTGTTCTTAATATATAATCCTTCTAGCCTGAAACATCTTGTTCTTATTAAATAATCTTACTAATCCTTTAGTATTCATCCATCTACCTTATTTAGCCACAAACCTGGGTGTCATCTTTGCTAAAACCCTCTCTCCCCACACACAACCTATCATCAAACCCTATTGGATGTTATCTCCAAAATGTATCTTGAATTTGTTCTTTTTTTCCCCCAGGATTGGGGATTGAACCCAGGGCCTCATATCCGTAACCTTATTCTTTTCTTTCTTTGTTGCTGCTACTGACACATCTCAGTCCAAGTCCATCTCCCCTGAACCACTCCCATAATCTTCTATGCTTGGCCACAATCCCATTTCTATTAAAAACTTAGAAAAGGGCATGTCTCTGCTTAGTCTCATTATGATAAATTATAACTCCTTACTGTGGCTACTCAGCCCTTGCCTGATGTGTCCCTTGGAACTTGTCATGTCTCTCCCTTTTCATTCTCTCACTAACCTCTAGTTCCATGGGATTTGCTCCTTCACAGCCCAAACCCTAGTCTGCTTCCGACGAGATCGGGCGCATTCAGGGTAGCCTGGCCATAGACTCTAGTCTGCTTCAGAGTGTTTCTGTCTGGTCCACTTCCTGTCACTCTTCTGGTTTCAACCTACATGGCTTTCTTAGAAAGGCCTTCCATACCCACTTCTGTCTAACTTAGGTGGGCACTGCATCCCTTACCATACAGGGGTGTGTGTGTGTGTGTGTTTAGTATCCACCTCTCCTCATAGGCCATAAATGGAAGTAGGAGCCATTTTGACCTTCCTCATTGATACAGTGCCTGATATATACTAGGCACTGGATATGTGTTTGCTATTGAATTAAGTTGAAAAGTCTTACTTACCATCCCCAAATTTCCTACAAATGGCACATTCAATGGATCTCACCTGTGCCTGACGATGTACGGCAAATCCTGAATGCAGCACCAGTGACACAGAATCTGCTCCACAATGGGCAGCGGTATCGATTAGGATGGTTAGGGGGAAATGTGCCTGTGTACTCCCCCAAGATTCTTAAAAATGGACAAACCGCTTGTTGCCTACTTGAGTTGTTCCTTAAGAGATGCTACCCCCTGTGTGGAAAATTTCAGGGTGGTAAATGACAGTTATGTTATGAACAGGTTCCACTGGACTGTGTCACCTGCTCCCAGAGTGTGGTGGCTCCTCTCTCTGCTAACAGGTGCTAAGGGAGGCCTTAGAACTGTGGGGACATCTGTCACCAACACCTGAATGTTCAGATGCATGGGATTTTCAGTCCTTATGTTTGTGCCTAATACTTAGGTTCATCCCCCCAAGAGGTACATATTAACATTTTGTGTGCACGTGCTTGTCTTCAGTGAACTCAGTCCCATTCTCCAGAGTGGAAAAATGAAGCTCACAAGATTGAGGAATGAGGCTGGGATCTCACAGCTAATTAGAAGCAAAACTAAGCTGTAGCTCATTTTTCGGATCCCAATGCTAGCTTTGCTTACACGACTGTATAAATTAATTTCATAATGAGGAGCAGCAGGGAAAGTATCCATATTTTCCTAAAATACAACCACATGGCATCACTGATTCTGGGCAGTGAACCTTTGATTTTTGAATACTGAGCCCTCTCCTGCCCCCTTTTCTGGTTGGCATTGTCACTTTTTAATGATCTGTAAAAAGGAAAAACTCATTTCCATCTAAACATCTACTGTCATCTGGAAGAGACCATGAACTATCGGATGGGCCACGTTCTGATGGAGTCCCTTCTTTCTAGGAGCCAGGGGCAAAGCTGGAAGTGGGCGGGAGTGAGGATTCCACCTGTTTACTGCCAGCAGTGGACGGGTCCTGGGGAGGGAGGCAGCCGAAATGACAATGCCTGTGCGGGCGGCAGGGTCCACAGGGTTTAAGGAGTAAGCTCAGATGTTGGCCTGGGCGGAGAAGGTGCAGACAGGGGCAGCTCTGAGGTTTTGCTAGTGCTGGGAGCCTTTCTCCCACTGAAAACTAATAACTGAGCAAAAATCATCGGTTCAGACCCACTCTTCCTTCGTTCATGCTCGTGTCATGAACCTTTTTGTAAAGTAAGAGACTTTAAAGAAATTACTTGTAATTGTTTTATTATGTAGCACACCTTACTTTTAAAAACATTTAAAATGAGGATTTTTGTGTTTCAAAGTGTATAAATTAAAAAGTAGAAAAGTTCTTAAATTCTACTTTAAAGAATGCTTTGGCACGAGAGGAGTGGCTCAGAGGCAGGGTGCTTGCTCAGCATGCACAAGGCCCTGGGTGCAGTCCCCAGTACTGCCAAAGGGGGGAGGGGTGCTTTAGCCATAAAAAGCCTCAACATGGAATTCCTCTAAACAATGAAATCCCCCTGGCACCCTGATGGCAGTTATTCAATTCAGTGTGCGCAATTTCCCAAATACACAAAGCGAGGATGCCTGTTAATACACCGCCTGGCAGCAGAGCCTGTGTTCCTCTTATTTCTGAATCTGAGTGTAGATTTACTCTTACAAACCTGTAATGAATTTGCTGGATCACTGTCTTTGTAGTGTATAAAAAGACTCTGCTTCTTGGCTAAATGACTAAGTTAGGGATACTGCAGTCTAACCACAAGGAAACGCAGATTTCCCCTTGTCGGCATTCTTCCCTTCAAGACGGTGGCTTCGAGTGGTGCTTTACAGATAATTCTAGCTTGCTAAATTTAGGGTGTGGAAAAAGTCCAAAGGGAGAATATTCTATGGGTAATTGTGCAAGAAATGTTAATATCTACAGTAAGGGGCTGTGTCTCACACTCCTAATACATTTCTCCCTCTTTCTCTCTCTCTCTGCTGTGATACACAACATATAATTTAGAAAAGTTAACAATTAACTGAGGCCATGAAGAACTCTTTACCACTAGGACTGCCTTTTAAATATAAAATGAGGGGCTGGGAGCATGGCTTATTGGTAGAGCATATGCTTCAAACCTGCAAGACCCTGGGTCCAGTCCCCAGTACCACCTTACACAAACAAATAAATATATATTTCATACTTGAGTTATTCGTAAAGCCATGTAGAAGTCAGAGCCACTCCTCAAAACTAATCAGAAAGTTAACTGTTTATCTTCATAATCAAGGCAGATTTCTGGTCACCCTTAGTTCACTTACAAAAAGACAAGCTCCTGGTAAAAATTAACTTTAAGAAGAGCACTGGTATCTGAAACTTACTTTGGTATGTGTTTTTAAAAAGAAACATATTGATTATGGGTAGATATCTGGTAAGGTAGATACAGCAAAATGTCCATGATAGAATTCAAGTGGTTCATCCCGTATCCTTTTCACTTGTAAAGGATGAAAGTGACAAGTTTCAATGTTAGTGGAGAACAGCATCTCAGATCCCAGCCAGTGGTGCGCAGGTGGCACCAGTGCAAATAGCTGTAGGACCTGGGTGAGCTGGGCCTCAGTCGCTTCTGTCAGCTTCTTGTCCTCCAAACCTGGCCCAAAGATGAGCGATGGGGAAGCCTGTGTCTCGGTGTATATCAAAGGATGGAGTCGGGGGTTTGTATCTGTGTAACACTAAAACCCATGAGCATTTGTGGAAGAAGAGATAGTAACACAGACAATAAATGGATTTCCCGTTATCACAGAAGGTCAATGGCTCAGAGCCAAAAGCAATTTAAAGGAAAGAAAACAATAATTTCTAAGGTCTGAGTTCATGGTAGAGATTCATGCTTATAACACTGTTCTAAAAGCCAAATGTAAGTTGCTTGTCCTGTGGCCTTTATACCTTCAGGTTTAAAATACTCTAGCTTCTTCCTCATAGGAGTCTTTTCTGGAGATAGAACACTGAGCCTTCCACTCTCGACCTCCAACCCATTATGGGAATTTTTATACCGCCTTTGCTTTTCAGCAGAGTCAAATAACCCAGTGGAGATTTAAATATTGAAGGTGGTAGAGAGAATGACTCCCTAGCACATTATAATTGTGCTATTGCATTGTGGATTTTTAAAATTAATACCCAATCTGACATTTACTAAACCAACTTAGTTTGCCTTTCATTTGGGTTTGGATTTATTGGCCTCCCTCATATCACATAATTTCTTTGATATATCAAAGTCTTCACAAATTCTAACTGTCTACTTGGGAATTCCAGGCACTCTCTTGAGAGAGAATGGACATACATCATCTCCAACACTTGGAAACTCAGAGCTGGCCCCTGCGGGCTCACACCATCATGTGGGGATTTGTGCTTAGTAACTTGTGAGTCTTTTGAACCATTCATGATCCTGGTGTCTCATCAGGCAGGCTCTGAAACCTCTTGGTGTTCTCAGCAATATTAATGAATAGGATGAGATGAGGGCAGAGGGTAAAGAAAGAGTGAGAGAAAAGAAATGGAAGAAGAGAGGTGGGTAAGAAGAAAGTGCTGTGCAAAGGCAGAGGTCGGGACTAGAAAGAACGCTGACACCAAAAGCATCCTTCCCTGGATGCTGTGCTGTCCTTTGTTGCCCCTCCCTCTACATAGCGCATGTCCTGATTTCCTGCTAAGATTGTCACCTAGGGAAAGAATCAGATGCCAAACCATAGTATGCCATGTCCTTCTTGTAAAGTCCACCCACTTCTTAGAAAGGAATTAAATGAGCAAAGTTTTTATTTTTTAACAGAGTCCGAGGGAATCCAAAGCTTGGGTCTTAACAGTTTCCATAAATTTGTACATGTGTGCCTAATTGACCATTTTGTCCTGTCTCCAGTTTGATCCCTTCTGTCCCTCCGAACCTGTGCTTACAGCTTCAACAGAGGACTGGCCTGTGAGTAACATGGTCAGGGGCACTGAGGTGAGTAGTGGAACAGGAAACACAGGTTGATCTTATCTTAGGCGGAACAAACATGGCAAAACTGGGGAGGCGTAAAATAAAAGGCCCTCATGAGAATGGGAGAAGCCCTGGTGGAGGCGCAGCGGTTGGCAAAAGTAAGGACTGATGGGGAAAAGACAGAATGGGAGGATACAGTTCTTCCTGGCTACTGGGAGTTGAACCCGGGGCCTCAGGCATACTAGGCAAGTACTCTACAACTGAGCTCCATACCCAGCACCAGAGAGTACATTCCTTTAAAGAACCCATTGCTCCAATCTGTGGCAGCCATCGGTTCTCAAAATTTGCCCAACAGGATCTCTGCATTTCTATCGTCACGTCAGGTACCAGTTTTATAAGTGGCAGATCCACATACGACTTCTTTAAGTCCTTCACTGTGGAGTTAAAAAAACAAATGAGCAAAACCAATGCTACTGCAGGGTGCTAAATTATGGCAAGGACACATATCATCTGACAGTTCTCTGGGGGTTTTCTCTTCCCTGTATGCATAAGCCCAGGAGTTAATAACACCTGCTGCTTTCTTGAATCTCTTCACAGAGAGCCAGCTACTGCCGAAGCAGCCCTGTAAGCAGAAAAGCTGACCCTAAACTTAGATCTCCACTATCTGGGTTTCCGTTTCTGCCCTGACACTTAATATCTATGTGTGAACTATTTGCCTTTCTTAACATTGTGTCCCTAATGCAAACTCCAGAAAAGAAAGCAAATTGTTTTAGGTAGGGAAGCACTCGTTATCTCCTGATTGACCAAAAGGCCTCTGTCAGCTATCAGTGAAGTTGGAATCCTGTTCTATAGGCTACCACCCACTTTCCTTCAGTGGTTTCTCCTTTGAAATGCATTTGAGGTGCAAATTCTTCAGTAATTTAAACACTATGAGAGAGACGACAGTGGTTTATGAAGTTGCCTGGATGCACAAAGGAAAAAATAATTGCCTTGGTGTGCAAATTGTGCCTAGATTTTTGAAAAATGCCTGATCTAAATTTTCAGCATTCTTTTTTTCTTTTTTTTTTTGGTGCTGGGACTCGAACTCAGGACCTTGAGCTTGCCAGGCAAACGCTGTACCGCTGAGCTACGTCCCCAGCAAGCTCTAAATAAATTTTCAGATGCTTCCTGTATCAAATCCTTTGTTTCTGGCTCCACACAGGACTTAATCCAAGTTTTTCCCTATTTCAACTTCATTTGAAGTTGTTTTCACTCTGGTCTCTCTGCCACTCAAGCCTGCTCCTCCAAACAACAGTGCTTACGCCATTTCCACAAGGCAAGAGATTTTCTGTCCTCCAGTGCCTGTTTCCAGTTGGTGTTCTAGAAATGCTTTGCCGAGTAACAAGACCATGTGAATGACGGTTTGTGGTTTGCCATTATTTATCCTGAGCACATCTGCTGCCAATTCATTGCTGATCAGCTAAGCAATACCTCAATACCTTTTACACACCCTGTAATACACATTATGTGGCTTGAGTGGAAGCACTAGAAGTAATGCATTTCCTCTTGTCAGTTTGACCTCAAGGAATCAATTTGAAAATTTCTGAAATGCATATTTTATTTTTTGGATTTTTGAGAAGGGGTCTTGCTATGTAGTTCAGGCTGGCCTTGAACTTACTAGGTAGCTCAGGCTGGGCACAAACTCACAGTGATCCTCCTGCCTCAGCCTCCTGAGTGATGGGACTGCAGATGTCACAGGCATGTGGCACCACACCCGGCTGAAATGTTTATTTTAGTTTGCAATTTCATGCACACATCAATGAATTCAATACTGACGTATTTTCCTTAAAAGAAAGGGGAGATTGTAAGGCAGGAGTTTCAAAGCCAACCTACATCACTTGCATCCATGAAGCCACAGCAGGAGCTCGAGAAGGTTCTGCATTTTGCTTAGAGAATGCATTTTTCCCCCCACTAAAGCAAGCTAGAAGTATTACAGGAGGAAGTGGAAACCTCAGTGAAGATCAGGCCCCAAAAGTTTGGCAGCAGCAACAGGGGTGGGAGTTTTAAGCAAGGGTAGAGTGTGAAGAGGGAAAGGCATCAAGAACAGCTGTACCTGTGGGTGAAGACAGGGTCTGCTAACACGAGGACCTCAGGGGCTGTCCAGCATGTGTGCAAACCGCCCGTACTCTCTAGGGTATACCTGCAGGGGTGGGAAGGGCCTTGGTACCTTTGGGGATGCGCATCTGTTGCACAGCCACTCGACAGCACTGCAGTTCAGCAAGTGCTCCTCCAGTGCTCAGCACCCAGGACCTGCTCCTTGTGGCCCTGGCATTGCCCTGTTCCACCAAGCAGGGGAAAAACAGGGTTTCCCACTTCATGCTTATAGCTAAGAAAAGCATTCCTCACACTCAGTCCACTTAACACAACTACCATTGATTCAGCAGGGTCAGGGGACGTGTGCGTAAGATCTGAGCACACACAGGCCCGTGGAGTGTTACCATGCACCACTTCTAGATAGATATCCTATGGGCGAGGATGTGCCAGTCAGTGAGTGACAGCTATCAGTTAAGCAAAAAGTAAAACATCAGCCTTTCACAGTAGCAACCTAGACCTTGTTAGTTGTAAAGGCACCGCCAATTACAAGTAGAATTTTATTAGTTCTCAGTTTTAGTGCAGTGATGTGCTTGAAAACATTAACTTTCTTTAAATATCCTAGAAATCTGATAAAGGAGCCTGGCTAAGCTTTTACTGTACAATGGTATTAGTCCGAAGCTAGAAAATTTTTTCAGACAGATCTCTCGCTATCTTCCCAGGCTGATGTCTAACTCCTGAACTCAAATGTGCCTCCTGCCTCAGCCTCCCTAGTGCTGGAATGGCAAGTGGGCACCACCATGACTGGCTCAGGTTGTAGGGTAAGCACATCTGAGTAAAGGATAAGAACAGTCCCCCCTACTCAAGAGGCTCAGGCAGGATGGCAACTTTTAGGCCAACCTGGACAACACAGCAAGACCCTACCTCAAAAAAAAAAAAAAAGGATCATGAACACTTCTGTGTACATACATGGTTTGGGCAAGGGAAGGCAGAAAGGGGCAGAGAATTTGGTTCCCTTCACTGTGAGACAAGAAAACAGGCAGAGCCACAGCCACAGGCAAAGTTGGTTAGACAAAATTGTTATTAAATTTAATTTTCTTTAAATACATATCCTTCTCCCACCCTCCCCCACTCTGGGGAGGAAGTGAAGACTCCCGCCCCCTCCACTCCGGGGATCCCACGAGTAAAGCCTGAGATGGTCAGAATGAAGTACAAAATACTATTTACACAGGGGAAGCAGGTATCTGTCGATACCGTGAGCTCCAACACCCCTGTCCCCAGGCCCCTGGGAAGCAACCGAGTGTGTAACAGGCCTTCCCCTGGAGGGGCCTTCCAACCCCAACACGGAACAGGAAGTGCTGAGATAACTGAGGAAGAGGATGAGGAGGGCACGTAGCACCTCAGGTCTGCAGGGGCAGGGGCTGGCTCCTCCTCACCCCGCAGTCAGCCCTCCTGTGGCCAGCCTGTTTCACTAGTTCCCACGTAAACATCGACTGTTTCCTTGCAGAGGTCTCTGCTCTCCATTCCCAGAGGCAGCGCCTAGTCCCTCGCTTTTTCCTTCTTTCCCTTCCAGCCTTCCTACGGAGGCAGGGAGGGGCACGGAGCTTGTAGGTGGGGCAGAGCCAGCTTCTCCCTGTCAGCTCAGGGCAGGCTGTCCTCTTAGCGGGAACGCTGGGGAGTCGGGGTGGGGCTTAATGTCCACAGCCAGGCAGGGTGGGTTCCTTCCCGAGCAGGGACAAGGCAGGAAGATGTCCCGTACCAGGGTACAGAAGTCTGGCTGGGTGAGGCCATGGGTACGGAGTGACAGGGACGGCTTCAGGAGGCAGAACGATGGGGCAAGCCTGGCACTGGTCTCGCCCTTAGTCTGGGACACCGGCCCTGTGCCACCCTCCCCTTCAGGTGAATGTGACCATCACCACCTAACAGTCTTCTTGTTCGTTGTGGCTGTGAGAGGGACCAGGCACCCACAGAGCAAGAGGTCGTCTCCACATCTCTGCACAGCAGTGGTGCTCACACCAGCTCGTCCAGTAAGATCCCGATGCTCTGAGTGGCTTCGGTGGGGCCAGCGATGGGCTTGTTGCACATAGGGCAGACACAGCGGACCTCCAGCCATTTCACCAGACACCTGTGAACAAAGGACTGTTATCTCCGGCTAGAGCCCCCAGGCTGCTCCAGACGCCCGCAAGTGCCCAGCTGCATCTCAGAACAAGAACATCGCTATGCCTGCCCCAGCTTCACCCCTCCAGCTGACTTGGTTTCCAGGCAGGATGGAGTCTAGGGCATCACTGGCAAGTGGCAGATGGGAGGTGGCAGGGAATGGAAGGTTCTGGAAGATGCTCCCTGACTACTTCTCCAATGGGCAGCTCTGACCGTATCCCCACGTACTTGCGGTGGAAGGTGTGTTGGCACGGGAGCACGCCGAGCTCGTCCTTCCCCTTGAAGTCCTCCAGACAGACAGCACAGGTCTGCTGTGGAGAAAACAGGGCCTGTGAGAGGAGATTGGGCATACCCTACCCCACCCACTCTGAGTATCCACTCTCTCGTCTCCAGCCAAGACACTAAGCTCGAGCTCAGTCTCCGCCATCAGCCATAGAAATTTAGCCTACTTTACAAAACTGCATCAACAGCATGACAGCCATGAACTACATGTGGCTGCTTAAATTTAAATGAACCAAAAGAAGACTTTATAAATTTAGCTCCCACCTGGCATTAGCTACAATTTTTTTTAGTATTATAAAGGTTTATTTAACAAAAATTTAATGTGAAAAATGTGGTCAGGGATGATGGCTACTCAGGTAGCAGAAGCAAGAGGACTGCAAGTTGAAGGCCATCTTGGGCTACACAGTGAGTTCAACAGCAGGACCTTGAGGCAAAAACTGAAGGGTGGGGGATGGACTGGAGGTGTAGGTCGATAAAGTGTGTGCTCAGCATATGTGAGGCCCTGACTTCAATCCCTGGTATGAGAGACAGCATAAGAGAGGAGAAAGAAAAAGAAAAAAAAAATCGTGCCTTTCAGAGATAGGACATGAACTGCTCTGCCTAACAGCATCTATATTCATGCTAAGGCTTCAAATGTGATATTATTTCCTCATGTTACTACTGCCCAACATTGTTCTGCTACCCGCCAGTGGTGAGCTCCATACACTCAGGTATCACAAGATTCATAAAGGGGTCAAATCTTCACAGTGTTCCTTGGACATTTAATTTACATAACTTCTTGATCGTAATTGTCCTCAATTTGGCAGAGTGGGCTTTGCTTATGGTGTCAATTTGGCTCACAGTTGCTCTGAAACTGAATCCGTGGCCTCCTGCAGGTTCCAGTGGAAGCCACATGGCACACGCTCAGTAGCTACAAGTGGCTAATGGTCACCATGAGGGACGGTATAGGCGTAGACCACTCACTCCCACCATCACAGAACTTTCCATTGGATGGTGCTGTTCTACAAAAATGGTTTTAAATCTTTCTCGCCTAATACATGGGGCATTTATAAGTAAGAGCTAGAAATAATGAAGAATGTGGTCAGTTGGATCCTTTAAATCCAGGCTGAAGTCCCTTATGGGGTTTTGGTGTCTGTTTTTTGAGATGGGGTCTTGCTACATAGTTCAGGCCATTCTTGAACTCACTGTGTAGGCCAGGCTGACCCTGAAGTCAAGCTCCTCCTGCCTTAGCCTCCTGAGTCTTGGGATTACAGATATGTGCTAGCACATCTGTTTAGGTCCCTGTGTACCTGAGCTGAACTATTCTTGCAGAGGAAGGCTTACGAAACACATAAACTTGCTGAAAGTAATAGTGGCATCAAAACCAAGAATAAAATGAGGCCATGTGTAGGCAGTCTCACAGTGGGTGATGCTTGGGATCCTCCCCAGTCCCAGATGACCACAAACGCTTTGCTTTGATTAGGAATGTCTGTGGTTATGACAGAAGCCCAGGGAAATGAGTAGCATAGGTGGGAAAGGATCAGGAAAAGGCTGATTAAAAGAGAGCTGAGTGGACCAAGGAACTGGTACATGCGGATGAGGGAGACCTGGAAGAGCCGCTGGCCCAGGGCACTAGTCAGCCCTGGTCTGTGAGGTATGTACATGGGTAAAAGGACCCAATTTTCTTCAGTGAAAAAGCAGGCCTCAGGAGCTGGATGCAGAGAAACCTAACTGCAGGGTGCTATGGGTGGCGGGAGTGGTGTGGCCATCCTTCCCTTAAAGATTATGCAGACTGACGTTGTGAGGCCAGGTGTCACCACTCCCCCAAGCCCTCCTGATCCTTTTGTTTCCTGCCAGAGCCGGTTTCAAAAATGATGAATTCCATGTAATGACTACCTGCTGCGATGAGTCCCTTTTATGTGGCCAAAGGAGGCAGGGACAAGAAAGACTCTCATAAAAGGGCCAGAGGCTGAGAGCTGGAGAAAGGCCCTGGTTGCCTTACCTGCTGGGGCCTCCCATGCTATCCCTGGGCACTTACCCCATACAGCTGTAGCTTCTTGGCATCGCCTTTAAGCACCACCTGGGGAGCAAAGAGGAGGTGTGAGTATAAAGGCACCAACCACAGGGCTCAGGGAGGGCCAACCCCCGGAGGGAGTCCTGGCCACTCAGTGCAAGTCTGACTCAGGACAGGGAGGGGAGCTGGCATCAGGTAGGTCCAGAGGGGAGGCCAAGGGGACCCCGGCAGGGCAGCCTGGGCTTGTCTTGCACCCCATCACAGCAGCTGGTGAAGGAGCAGGTATCAGGGAAATAGGGGGCACTTTACCTCCTTATAGCCGTATCGTTCACTCTGTGCCTGGTTCCGGAGTTTGCTGGGGGAGAAAGAAGGGAGGAGAACAGGTTACTGAACAGCTATCGAAGCAGGCAAGCCTGGCTAGCTGCTTGTGCATTCTTCTCACAGCAGGCGGCGTGCTTGGCCTCTAAGCATCCTGGGCCCTGGTTCAGGCCCACTGGGGCCACTGGCATTGGCTAAGGACTTAGACTCTTGCTGATGCACTGCCAGGTCCCATACGTGGCTGGGACTGCTCCAGCGGAGCACTCTGAATAGCTTATTTGCTTTCCCGGCAGGTAAATTTCTTCAGCCATCAAAACTAGATAGATGGACGATGTGCTTACCGAGGGTGCAGGGTTAGACAGGTATTCTTAAAAGGGATATTTCCATTAAGCCAGGACGACAGGATACGCATGCTTCTGATGACCCTGAGGAATTTTCCCTCTGGAGAACACAGGTATCCGGGAACCAAAGCACAAACTTCCTTTCGATGCCAGACAAACCAAGCAGGCGATACCTTCCTGGTTCCCTCCTCTTTACCAGGCTGGCAGCCTGCATGTGGCATTACCTCTCAATTCCAAACATACAGCATGTCGTTACTGACAGCAGTAGTCAAATGGTTCACTGGGTACTTGCTCTGTGGCTCTTGGACACCAACACAATCAAGTGCTCTCTCATTGATTCAAACAGTTTAAAAGAGGGAGACACTTCCCTTTGTAGATGAGGAAAATGAAGCCCAGAGAGGTTAAGTCATTCGCCCAAACCTTCATAGAGCTAGTTTCACTTTGAAAAGCTAGTTTCACAGTTCAGACAGCAGCGTCTCGATTTGAATAACAGTCTGTGTGGTTGAAGAGCTTGTCCTCCTTCCCACCGAACACGACCCGTCCCCCCACACCCAGTCCTGGAATGTCATTAGAGCTTGGGACATATCTACATTTCATTCAATCTGCCTCTCTCTGAACGGCTTAGGATGCAAATGGCTGGAATCATAATTATGCACTGCTCTGCGGCCTTTTTATTTCAGTGGAGGAGCCTTACTCTGAATTCGGCAGTTCTCTCTCCCTCTCTCCCTTAGTCCCTCCTCCGCCCTCTTGCTCCCTGCAGCACTGGGGACTGAATCTAGGCCCTTCACACCGAGCTAGATCCCTAGTGCTTTTCTCTCTCACTCTCTCTCTCTCTCTTTCTTTTTTTTTTTTTTTGGCTATAAATTGAACCCAGGGTCTCACGTGTGTTAAGCCCCCTCCACCACTGAGCTGTACCCCCAGATATCCCAGATTATTTCTAACACAGCCTGGATTTTGGAAGAAACCACCCCAACCCCATCAGATTAGAGTAGGGGCAGATTAGGGACCAAATCCAGCTCACTCTCTACCTGCTTTTACAGGGTTCACAAACTAAGAATGGTTGTCTTTCTTCAATGTTTGAAAACAGAAGTAAAGGATAATACGTCATAAAAATGAACTAACAGTAACAGCAGAGCATATCTTATGACAAAACTATAGGGCTGGGGTGTAGCTCAGGGGTACAGTGCTTCCCTGGCCTGCTCAAGGCCTTAGGTTTGAACTGCACCAGTAGAAAAAACAATCCAACTTGAGCGTTGATTAAATGTCACAGGCACACGGCTGTGCGCAGGCTCTGTGCTGCACACTGTCGGAAGAGCTAGTGGTTGTGACAGAGCCCTCATGACCCACAAAGCCCCAACTATTTACCAGCTGACCCTGTACGGAAGAAGTGGAAGAGAGAACTGCACATCTGGGACAGTGGCTGTCAATGAAGGCATGAAGATGTCCCATGAGCACCGAAGAGGCTGAAACTATCCCCGGGTTTGGGGAAGCAGCAGAAGCAGAAGGCACAGCCAGCCGTGCCCAGGGCGCAGTGCAGGGCCGATAAGATCTGCCTGCCAGCTCCTCACCCTTCCTGAAGAGAAGTCATGAGACCACAGCTGTCCCTGGAGCCTCCAAGTCCGTCCAGGTGGACTCCTGCCAGGACCACGGGCCGGGCAGCAGCACAGCCACTGCCCCTTCCCTTCCTCTCACCCTGTGCTTTCTGCCTGGGGGGAGGGATTGGGCTAGCAGCCTGACTGGGGCTCCCACTGTCCCTCCCATAACTAGGCCGAGCACGCCTCCTCACCCCGAGAGGCTTGCATAACAGCAGGTGCATCTCTTCCTGACCTGTGCATGAGAGCGATGGGAAGGATGAAGCCAAGCTAAAGTGAGTTGACTGAGACCCGACTGACACCAAGGAAGGTGCCTTTTTGGGGAGAAAGGCACTGTTGCACCATTATGAGACACAGGCAGTGTAAATACGGAAGTGGTGAAGAGCCTGTGTGTGCGCGCTGCGGTTGTGGCAATGAAACTTGTGTTACATGAACAGCACCTCTGAGCTATATCCTCTGGGGGTGGGGGTCAGGACAGGGTCCCACCGTGAGCTCTCTCTATACCCCAGGCTGGCCTCAAATGCGCCTCCTGCCTCCGCCTCTGGAGTACAGGTGTGCACCACGCTGCCTGGCAGCTACCTCCCATTTGTTTTGAACTCTGCCTGGGGCAGTGGGGGCACCACACATCGTTTGAGGCTCAACTGCTTCTCCTGCAGTGTGGATACACCTGTGTGGTCTGCACTGCGCCTCTGTGTTTACAGCACCCTGGAGACCCCATCCTTTTTGCCTGGATGTCTCCCTTTAATGGTCTTACCCAGGCATCCTCCAGAACACTCAGAAGGAGAGCACCAGAGTCGCCCCTTTGTCCTGTGTAAAGAATTCAGCTCAGGAAAGATTAGATCATGATGAAATGGGGCCCAAAAAAGGTTGCAAGGGAAACAGCAAAAAGCAAGAACCCTAGGTAATCCCAGCTGGGTACAGAGAGCCGGCCACTTGGACAGGTGGCCTTCTCAGTTGTTGGCTGAGCAAAGCAACTAAAAATACCCTGATTTCAATGAGACCATTTCTAGCCACTGCCAGCGGGCTCTCCCTTTCCTCTTTTCCCTTTTAGAACAAACAATAATGCAGCCAGATCCTGAAGATAATCGTTCCTTTCCTGCCCATTTGTACTTCACCAGCCCCTCCATCCTGTGCAGGGCAGAGGTCGGCTCTGAGGCGAGGAGAAGGAGTGAGGGGCAGCTGGCCTTGCTTGGGAGCTCACCAGGTCAGCAGCAGCGGTCATGGGCCTATTTTGGCTGAGGAGGAAACCAAGAAGCAGAGAGAGGAAGTGGCTTCCGCGCTTGTGTGTCTTTCTATATATAGGCATACATTCCACATACCACTGAGCCCCTGTAGCTGGGACTCTCCAGGCTGAGCTGGCTTTGTACAGGCTGCAGGACAGACAGCAGGGTGACAAGGGGACAGAAGAAGGGATAGGTGGTGCCAAGCAGTACCCGGTGGGGACAGATTTTAGCATCATAGAGTGACTGCTCTGTTCTTTTACCCCAGCTAAATAAAGAAAATCTAGTCAGTGATACATAGATCCCCAGCCTGTCCTCGGCAGGACCCTGATGCCCAGCCATTAGGGAGAGGCCACAGACTCCACAAGGGCTCCTCTAGCTCCCCAACTAAGATGAACACTCACAGAAGGCGAACATATGGAAGGACACAGAAGGCCAGCTCATCGTCACCAGCCTGAACCACCTTGGAGTCTGCCTTGATGGATGGCTTTGGGCAAAGCCTTAACTGTTGGAGCATGAATGTTTTCATTTATACAGTGGGCCACACTGGAACTGGAGGATTGTTCAGAGAATTAAGTGAGCTAAATGGTTTACAAAATGCTGACCACCATGTCTGGCACACAGGAAAGGCCTTGGCAAAGAGTAGCTGAACACCTAAGGCAGTGCCAAGTGGCATAGTTAGGAAACAAACCCTGGTCACCCAGTGCCAGGCCAGAATCTCTGGACGTTCTACTCTTGATTACTTTTGCTGTTTAGTGTGCACGCGCATGTGTGCCTGTGCATGGGTGTGTGTGTGTGTGAGAAAAGAGGCCAAACAGAGTTGGTTTTGCAGTTTCTTCCCCATTCTCGTCCTAAGTAAGTCTCTGGTGTTTGGTATGTGTCCACTTTTAGCCTTGTGGGAAGTGAGTGGATTGCATGATATGGGAATTATAGGGAGACATCAGAGTGCTCAGAAGTGTTTGAAGGAGAAAACTTAGGGTTCAGGGAAAGGGAGAGGAAGGGGAGGGAAGGAGAGATACCAGAAGTCTACCCTCATCCCCACTAATAGTTAAATACAAGTTTCATACTTAATTGTTCAAGAGGGAAAGTAAACCACTATTTTCTCTGCACAGGTCCCAGTCCCAGTAACTTTTTTGCAAAGTTCTGAGAAAGAAGATGCCCAAGGTAGCTGACTAGGACTGGGGAACAATGCCCAAAAGCATGTTTCCTTCTTCAAGGAAGCTCTTTCAGGCTTAGACACACAGAGAGATGTGTGTTTCCCCTCTAGCTGCTTCCTAGCTAAGGCACTCACCTAGCAGGGCAACTCAGTAGGGAGCCAGGATTCCTTTGCCTTAATCTTCTTAAGTGATTTGATCAGACCCTTGCCGAGACCCCAGATGATGTCTCCCCAGGCATTCGGCAACGTGTGGTGGAAGAGGGAGACAGTTATCACAATGCCTCCAAGGACTAGGCGTTAGCATACTCTATCGGCCAGGAACATTCAACCCTTTCCAACATACAGAACAGTCCCACACCACTAAAAATTATCAATACCAACAGCACATCCCAGGTACAAACACTACTACTTGGATTTCCACTGTAAATACCAGTCGTGCCCAAACACTTTTGTAGAAAACGGCCGCCAGTACCCATGTCCTTCAACAGGAGGAGGAAAAACAGTTCCTGGAGCTTGGCTTCCTCTGCCAAGCCCATGTCCTTCCCTGGATCACTAAGCAATTAAGAATAAGTGACCCCTTCTTTGCCACTCTCAAAAAATAAGAGCTTACGGAATAGGAGATAAAAAGAATTAAGATGTGTTATGTACACGTACCAACTTCCTGTGATGGATGTCATCATTATGTACTGCAAACATGCACTGATAAAAATAATTTTTTTTTAGAAAAAGAGCTTCCAAGTCAAAACAGACAAGTATTTCTTGATATTAGCTCGCCAATATCAGCATTGGGAAAGCTGACCACAGGATTTCCCAAGAGGGCAAAGAAAGAAGCCACTGATGCCCACCTGCTCCTGGCTGCCCAGAGGATAGGCGTGAGCACAGGAGAGGGATAGCTGCGGAATCACCAGTTAGAGTACTTAAACCAGACAGCAATTCTAGGCGGGCCTAGAATAACTGGCCAGGAGATGGGAGGGTGACCTTCTGTGCTCTGGGACAACTTGATAGGCTGATATAAATAGATTTACCAAGTCCCAAAGGGCCACAGAAGGGCAGGCCAAGTCATGTCCTCTCAGCAGTGCTTTGGCACAAAGGGCAGTATCCACCCCTGGCCTCTTCCCCCTTTGACCTACTTCCCCAGGTTGGTCAGTGTCCACCAACCTGATAAAATAGCAGCAGAAGATGAGGCTCAGCATGAAGACAAAGATGCCTGTGCCAAAGATGACCATATAGATGTTGAGCGGGAGGTCCTGGAAACTGATGGGTGGCATTGAGCAGGACTTGTTGGTGCTAACCAGTCCCAGGCCACAGAAACACCCTGCAAAGAAAGAGGGAAAAATAGCATTAGAAATTTACCACTGGGCTGATGACACACTGTTGCAGCTGGAGAGGCAGGCTCTGAGTGCAACTTCTCATTCAGAGGCTTGGGCTTATATCTTGGCTCTAACTCTTACTGGGTACCTTAGCTTGGGCAAATTATTTAACCAATCTGCAAAATGGAGCAATATACGAAGTACTTAAAGGGACCAAGGATTCAGGCAGTGAGCAAAAAATGGCAAAATCAGTTCTACTCAGTAGAAAACCACGGGGTATAGCAGCAAAATGAAAGGACTTATGTGAGAAACTATTATTTGGGTTCCAACTCCTCCTTCCGGCTGGCTGTGATGATGTTTAAGAAGTTACTTCTCTAAGCATCACTTTGTCATAGGGAAATGAGTAAAGTTTAGAGGGCTGAAAGTGGTAGTGCAAGCAAGAGGCTCTGGCTGGGCGTGGTGGCGCACGCCTGTAATCCCAGCACTTGGGAGGCTGAGGCAGGAGGATTGTTGCAAGTTCGAGACCAGCCCGAGCTACAAAGTGAGCTCAAGGCCAGCTTGAACTGCATGTGAGACCGTGTCTCAAAAAGACAAAAAAAAAAAAAAAGAAAAAAGAAAGAAATAGGCTCTGTTAAATTACAAAGTGCATTTGCAAAGATCATTTGTCACTATGAAGCCACTCTCTCCAGAAGACAAGTTGTGCCAGGACTAGAATAGAAGTTGTTCACTTCAAGACCAGGCTGGCACTACAGAAAGCGGCCATGGGAGCTGGGGGCAGGGAGCTGCGGCGTCCCTTACTGGTCTGCTGCTCCTTTCTACTCAGGGCCCACTGTGGCACTGGCCTCCCCTGGGAGCTTGTTAGAAATGCACAATCACAGGCCCACGCCAGACTCAATGAATCAGAATGGACATTCCAACAAGACCTTCAAATGGATCTGCACAGCTGGAAAAGCACTGGCCAGCCACCAGATACTTCCCTTCTCCCAGGGCTGGGGACAGAGTCTCAATAGTGCTTGAACTGCGGTGGTCACTGCCCCTTTGCTAGGAGTTGATGTTGAGGTGGGTATGTGACCAGGTTCTGGGCAAGGGAACAAGAGAAGTTCTGTTTCAAAAGATTTTCTTATTGTTCTGTCTTCCAAGACACCTAGAAGGGTGGGAGCCATGTTGTAGTGGAGAAGAGGCTGATTAAAGCCAAAGGCTGAGAATGGCAGTGAGAAGACGGATGAAATCTGGATTAAACAGAGCGTACTACATTTACTGCATCCCAACCATGCCTGCATGCAGCCAACTTAAGCTTTTTATTTTTTTTTTTTAAGCAGACTGGGTCTTGCTATCTTGCCCAGTCTGGCCTGGAACTCCTCGGCTCCAGGGATCTTTGTGTCTTAGCCTTTTGAGTAGCAGGGACTACAGGGACACACTCCCCTTCCAATTACATCTCGGTAACGCCACAGTAAAATGTTACTTCCCCACCTACGAGAGAGACTTACTCATTAAGTGACCCGCCCACAGCCAAGCAGCTAAGAAAGCCTGGCTCCAAAAGGTTCTCTGCACTCAGGCTCTGGGTTCTAGGCACTCCCCTTACAGCTTGGTTAGGAGCCAGGATCCATTAAAACAGGCTGTAAAGTTCTACCTGATAATTACCAATGCTTCCACAGCTCAGCAGAAGCCTGCTGGGGAGACTCTCACACAGTGAATCTCATTCCTCTTCCCCCTTACATCTGACTGGCGACCGTCCCAGTCCTCCTTCAAGCCTTTTCACGCCGTGCCCCATGCTATGGCCACAAACCTATTCCATACACTCATCACCTGCTCTTGCTTCCTCACTAATGTCATCACTGTTTCTGGTTCCTTCTCTCTTTCACCCCACACGTCTGACACTGCCGCCCACTCGTTTTTCATGGACTTTCGAAACTCACGCCTGGCATTGCATCCTCCCGAATGTGCTTGCTGCCTTGCAGTCTCCCACTCACATCCCCAGCACTACGCCATGTGTGGAGCCGTCTCTTCACCCTTTTTTCCTTTCTGTGGCGCTGGGGACAGCACTCAGGATCTTCCCACAGAGAGATATCCCAGGTCTTTTTTAATCGTTTGAGATAGAGTCTCTGTAAGCTCTCCAGGCTGAACTTTAACTTGCAAACCTTCTGCCTCAGCCCCCCAAAGTGCTGGGACTACAGGGATGTACACCATGCCCGGCTCCTCACTATTTCTGACCCAGTCTTTTTCCCCTTTGCTCATCCATCTCTGCGCAGGACGCCCCAGTCCTGGTCTTGGTGATAGTCCAGGGACCCTCCCCTTCCTGTATTCCACAGCACTCACCACCTGGGTCAGTCGCTCTGGCTCTTGCTTACTCGGTGTCTTACAGTGGCTGGCTGTTCCCTGTACCTACTTCATCTGACTCTAGCATGTATTAAACACTATGATAGACACCAAGGATAAGAAAGCATGTAAGAACGACTGGACACAACCTGATCATGTTGGAAAGAAAAAGTGAACTACCACACCAGGCAGGGCAATGCACACACCTCAGTGCCAGTTCTCAGGAAGCCCAGGCAAAAGCATCACAAGTTCTCAAGCCTGGGCTGCACAGCAAATTCAAGGCCAGCCTGGACTGCAGAGTGAGACCCTGCCTCAAAAGAAAGAAAGGAAAAGGCAAGAAACACAGAAAGAAAAGTCCTATGGTAGAAACGTGTCTATCCTGAGAACAAAACTTGTCACCAAGTGCATACAAAGCTAACAAGCCTGGACATTTCTGAATCTGAAGACACCAGTTTGGATTTGTGCATACTCTCCAGTGGCTAGGCTTGTGTTTGGCTTGTTCAGTCACTAGTTAACAGATAGTAACACCCTACTTTCTCAAAACAACCTGGGCCCCTTGGCAAAAGCTCCTACTTTTAAAGAAAGAAGATTGATGTTTGGGAAAACTGCCCAGAAACTGACCTCAGCTAATAAATCACCAGTCTACTAACAAGTATTGTTGAAGATCTACTTTATATACGGACCTAGACATTGGGGAAAGGCAGAAAGCAAAGGAAATTCTTGCTCCAAAAGACTTTTTGATTAAGGGGGAAATTAAAGAAATAATTGGCTACTAGACTTTGCTGTGCCCACCAGGGTGGCCCTTGCTTCTGGGCTTTAGCCCGGGTTAGAAAGTGAGTTATTTTCAGCACCCCTTCCCACTCAAATATTTACTCTCTGTGGGCCAAAAGGAGATCAATGTTCCACAAAGGGCTTAAGCTGGACTGGCTAAAAAGCCAACCTTCAGCAAGCACGGTGGCATACACCCATAATCCCAGCACTAGGGAGGCTGAGGCAGGAGGATTACCTCAAGTTCAAGGTCAGCCTGAACTATGCAGTAAGACCATGTCTCAGAAAACAAACAAACAAAAACATCATTCAATCTACATTGGTAGAGAGCCCAGGAATTCCCTTCTAGAACACTGCATCCTCAAGACTAGTGGAGGCCTTTGTCCCACCTCCGCCCACAGCGATGTTTGGTGCTCTAAGGACTCTAGCCACACCCTTTGCCTTAGCTCTTCCGAGCACTTTTCATGAATGGGATCCTGACATATTCTGGGTCCCAAAGAATCTCATTTTGCTTCCCATTCTGGGAACTTGCAGAGCTGTGGCAGCTACCACCGCAGAAGGCATGAGCCCCAGCAGTCCAGGTTATCTCTGCCATCTTTTCCTGTCCCACAGAGGCTTTTCCTCAGACACCGACTCAGAGAGCTTGGAACTCTATGGGGTACAGAACAGGGGTAGGGTGGGGTGGAAAGCGCTTCATAGTTAAGAGGAGACTGTCCATCTGCTTGGATCACAGCCTGAGTGTCCCTTATTCAAAATGCTTCAGATCAGAAGTGTTTCAGATTTTGGAATATTTGCATAATACATAATGGTAATAGAAACCAAATATAAGTCTAAATACAAAATTCATTTATATTTCATATATATCCAATACATATAGGCTGAGGGCAATTTTATACAATATTTTAAACAATTTGGGGCACGAAACAGTTTCATGGTACGGAATTTTTGCTTAAGGTAGCAGGTCAGCACTTCAAAAAGTTTCAGACTTTGTTTAGATGTTGGATTTTCTGATTAAGGATGTTCAAGTTGTACTATTAAAGAGAAATAGGAAAAAGGAATATTGGCCAAAAGCTGACAATGGAGTTATTCCTTTAAAATTTTTAAGGACAGGAAATACTAGCCCCACATAACAGGAGCTCCAGATGTTTTCCAACGGGACAGGGAAGGGGTTGCCCCGCCACTGGAACCAAAACACGGGCTGCAGGTATAGGTGAGTATAGTGGCTGGAAGCTTGCTTAGCATAAGCAGAAGCCCTGGCTTGGCTCCCCAGTCCCACAGAGAGAAAGGTAAAAAAGTGAAAGATAAAGCAGCAAGACTTCCGGGAGTCTCTTGCGCTTCACGTAAAAAGGCGCTGAAGAAAGGCCAGCTTTACCGACCGGGCCACAGTCCTCCCCAAGTCTCTGTCCCATTGTCTCACCAACCTATGAAAACGTTGACATCAGAATGTCTCATCTGGGCTGGCAGCCTGCGAGCGGATGACGTCAGAGAAGGGCCGGCCAAGAAAGGCCAGCAGATCTGGGAACTGCCTCTCCTTCCCCACCGCCGGGAATCTTTCCCAGATGCTGGGATGCACCGTCCCTGCTCACCCCTTCCGCCGCCCCCTCTTCCACATCACCGCCTATCACACACAGCTTGGTTCATTTTCAGGAAATCAGACCCGACCAGCAGAAGGAGGAAGAAGGGGGTGGAGGACACTCATACACATGCTGCCCAAACACTGCCTTAAAACAAAAGCCTCTTGAAATAATTAATCCAAGATCTGGCAGGAGTCTGCTCTCAAGAATGGACCCCCTCCCTGCTAGCCAGCCTGTCCCACAAAGAAGGCCAGCTGCTTCCCAGTTCCCTTCCAAGCGCCCTTCTCCAAACTCTCCAAGCGTAAGAAAAAGGGATCCAGCCTTCAGGCCCTGCGGGAGGGGTGGGTGGCGATTACAACCTAAGGTTCAGAAGGACTCTCCTCAGGTAGTTCAGACGAGAATTTGCGGCCCAAGTGCAATCTGTATCACCTGAGCGGCTAAACAGCCTCAGGTGAGCTAAGCTGACGTAGCAGCATCTCCCAGGCTGGGTTTGTGCCTCAGGGCGGGGGTGGGGATGCGACCACCTCCTAGGCTCAGGAAGAGCCTCTAATCTGCCGGACCGGCCCCGAACTCCAAGGATAGTCGGGCACAAAACTGTCTGCCAGGTTACAACAATTCAATAAAGCTCCAGTCTTTCATCAAGCGTCTTCTACAGGCTCAACGTCCAGCCAAGAGAGCCGGCCACCCGCGCGCTCCGTCCCGCACGCTGCATTGTATACATATTTAAAATAGCCTGCAAAGTTTCCGGCCCGGGAACTTGAGCTCCCTCTAGGAGATCCCAGCCCGAGCGCGGATTTAATTCTCCTCCAACCACCACAACAAAGAACAGAGTTGGAGCGCACAAAGGCAGGGGAAGCGGGTAGCAGAGCCGAACCACCACACAAAGGCTGGGAATCCCTCGGCTCTCGCGCCCCTGGCCTGCCGCGTCGGGGGACGCTGGAGTTGGACCCGGATCGTTTCAAATTCCGCGCTATGCAGCGTGGCGGGGCGCCGCGACGCACCCCCTCTCCGTCCCGCCGCGGAGAGACTTGGGGAAGCGCGGAGCGAGCCTGTCCGACGCGCCCGCGCCAAGACTCCGGCCCCCGGGACTCACCGTTACACCACTGGAACGGGTGCATCAAGGACGGCGCGGCGGGCTCCCCGGGAACGGCGCGGGCGCGGCAGGGGTGCGCGCAGGAGGGGTCGGGCCGAGAGCCGCGGCCCCTTTCTCCAAGAGCCCGACTCTCCGAGCGGGGGGCTGTGGCGAGGCCGGCTTTCAGGGCAACAAAGAGGGGCGCGGAGGAAACAAACAACAGAAAGTCTCCCGGAGCAAAGAGCACGACGGAGGACACGCGCGCAGGGGCGCAGGGCCGGGCCGGACCGGGGAGCCTCGGGGCGCGGGGCGGCGCTCAGCCTCGGGGGCAGCAGGCTCGGGTCACG
>NW_004955463.1:9700137-9718959 GCF_000276665.1 Chinchilla lanigera
GCGCGCCCGAGTCGTAGCCCCGCCCCGCCTTCTCGGCCGCTGCAGACCCGGGCGCTAGGGGAGCGACGCCCCCGGGGCTGGGTGCCAGGGCAGAGGAGCGATTCGTGCCACGTTGGTCCCCCGCCCCCGGTCCGCCACGGTTAGCGTTTCCGTCGCCCCCGAAAGAGCCGGGCCTGGGGAAGCTGCGCATGGGCCCCGCTGGAGGGGACGCGCAGGAATGAACAGAGTTGTCCCTTCTGGCCCGCACCTCGTTTTACGGACGAGGAATTGAGGCAGAAGTTTAAGGCAGATGACTTGACTTGAGTTCTGCGGTCCTGGGGAGCAAAATCGACACCGGAAACTGGAGATGTCATTGCCTCTAGGACGGGCTCTTGAGTGTGGCCCCGCGTAGGTGTTGAATGAACAATAGTTGAAAGACTGAATCTCTCTGCTCTCTGTCCAGTTTTCTTCTGTGTGGTTTCTGCCTGTTTTCCATCTATCCACTTTCTGTTTTAAAAGAAAGTACTCAGCCGGGCGTGGAGGTGCACGTCTGTAAATCCCAGCACTAGGGAGGCTGAGGCAGGAGGATCTCTGCAAATTCGAGGCCAGTCTGAGCTACATAGTGAGTTCAAAGCCAGCTTTAATTACACAGCGAGACCCAGTCTCAATGAAAATAATAATACTACTAATAATAAGTACTCGCCCCAAGCCCATTGCACGCCGAGCGTGGTGGCACAGGAGCCCCACAGTGTCGTGAGAGTCAGCAGGCTTCGGCTTTCCTGGGGCTTCCGGGGGTGAGAACACCAATAAGCAAGCAAACAAATAAGCGTCTCGATCTGTACGTATGATACCAGTAACTGGTACCAGTAACCCCCACCCCGCCCCCATCTGTGGAGAACTGGCTCCAGGACTCCCAGGGATACACAAACCTTCACAGGCGCAAGGCCCTTACAGGAATGGCTTGGTGTGGTCCACCCGTCTTTACTTTATCTCCCCCTCCCCCAAGATCTGCATAACCATGAATAGGGAGACACAGCTTACTGTATAGTTTAACAATTGCTTGACTTACTTGTTTTTCTTTTTGAGCTAGTCTGGTGGGGCATCAGGAACAGATCTAACTCATTTCTTAATTGGGCAACTCGAGAAAAGACTCTCTCTGACGATAGGCACGTTAACATTTGCACATACACAGGCACAAGCCAAGAGATTCTGACTTAGTAGTTAAAAGGCGGGCCCAGAAATCTCCATGTGGGTACACCTTGTCCTCCCAAATCCACATGTAACTGAGAGGAACAGAAGCCTGCTTCTTCCCAGTAGATCATTTCTGCTACATAATTACTCTCTCTAATATATCGTTTCCCCAGAGCGCCTCCTCTCCCAGACATTTTGCTGTTCCCCGGGATGGGCTTCAAAACTTCCCTGCTCCTGCCTCACCCTCCGGAGTAGCTGGGACTGTAGATGCGCACCACTGCACCTGGCCAGAGCTATCTTTCTAAAACATAAGTCTGAACACGTAGTTGCTTTGCCGAATGGCTTTTACTGGCTTCTGGTGTTGGTAGCATAAAATGTGGCGTTCAGAACATTTCAGGCTAGCCTTCGCGAGTCGTCCCAGCCCTCTCTCGCCCCACGCTCTATTCATCCGCCACAAAGCTGTCCCTTGTCCTCGTTCCTTGTATATAGTATATTCTTTCTTGACTGTAATTTTGTGTGTGCTGTTTCTTCTGTTTGGAATGTCCATTCTCCTTCTGTGTCTGACAAACCTTTTGTAGGATTCAGCTAAAAACTTGCCAACTTCTGGGGCTCACTGCTGTCACCGTCCTCTCTCCATATCCATTTTAACACTGCGTGAACAAAGTAGTATGTGAGAGCATTTTAAAGACAGGCATGTGATTTCCTGAGTGACGCCCTCAGGAGCCCTCCTCTTAGGAGAGATTTTAAGGGTGTGGAACACTTTTGTAGTTCAATAAAAGTTTTTGTAGCTTATGCTTGGGTATGCCTGCATACTAACATGCAATTTCAGCTGCATTCTAAGGAGAGTGTACAGGTTTAAAAACGGTATAGACAATGTTCTATATGATTCCAAAAATATGACACTCTGGGAAAGTCAAAAATATGAAGACAGGAAGAAGGTCAGTGGTTGCTAGGGGCTATTCATACCAGTCATGAATAGGTAGAGCGCAGAGGATTTGTAAAACAGTGAAACTCCATACGATACTACAATAATGGAAACATATCGTTATATATTTTTCTAAACCCATGAAATGTACCACATCAAGAGGAAGTCTAATGCACACTATGGCCTTGAGTGATAATGACGTATTCATTTGTTGTAACAAATGCACCACTTGGATGGGGGACCTCGATAGCAGGGACAGGTCAGCACATGTGGGAACAAGAGATGGATGGAATTCCCTGTAACCTCCTCCCAAGTATGGTGTGAACCTGAAACTATCCTGATAAAATTTAGTCTATTAAATTAAAAACAGCATGACTCGTGGTTACTTACCTGGTTCTTCCTATTCACTGGTTCAGGGTGAGGTGTGACACTCACCCTAGTTATATTAAGGCTTTCCGGCTAAGTGCCTCTAGTGCCAAACTGTGGAAGAGGAAGAGTCCCTGAAAGAAACATTTACAGGAAGTGTGGAAGATCTTCACATCCCACTCCCCTTGATGATAAAAAGCTCCTGTGCAGGAAGACACTGCGAAGGTAGGAATTGTGGCACTTTTCCTGAGGGAGAGCTGGTCAGTCAGGATGACGGACATTTCAGGTCACAACTACATGAACCATAACTACTGTTGTTGGACAGAATGTTATGTAATAATTTATATTTTATGCCTGACATTTCAAGCATTCTGTAAACTCTCCCAGAGCACTAAAAAAGAAAGCATTTGGAAAAACCACTGTATCCCTTCCCAACGGTCCGTCCTCATCCCTCCTGGCCAGAGTGCCTCAGATGATGGCTTGGCTTGGGAGACAGTAGGTTGGAGGCAGGGTTTTAGTTCTGGGCATCTTTGAAAAGTATAGTTCAGTCTTAGTACTGAGACGGAAGGATACTACTGAAGACAAGTTGATTTCTCGTATCACAAGTTGATTTCTCGTATCACATTAACCCTGTTTTGATTGTTACCTTCAACTCCTTCAGTGAGAGGATGGTTCCTATACCCATTGTCAAGGAAGTCAGGAAGACAAGTTTGGGGTTTTTTTGTTGTTGTTGCTGAAAAAGAAACTGAAACAAGTAAAAATAATGGATCACATGTTCAGAGCCACTTGAGAAAGCTGAAGAAGAGTTTCATTTGTACAGAGTCCTGTTTATAAATCTTCCACAGAAAGCAGTCAAAGTAATTCTGAACCTCCAGACAAATGTAAGGAGGGCATGAACGTCTCCTCGTGGCTGCTATCCCCCTCCAACATCCTCTCACACACCCAACAGACCTCTCATTTTAAGGCCTTCGAAAACGTGAAAGAAACAATTCGGGGAGAGACACTGAGTCCGAGGAGGAGCACGGGGGCTTCGGTTACCCATTCCTCTCAGGAAGGGACTTTTCCAGGGGCCTCCAAATCCATCTGTAAAGTGTGGAAGCTGAGGCTCTCCACAGTTGATGGTAAAAAAAATGCTAATTATCCCTAAGCAAACATGTCCTGCTTCAAAAATAGACAAATTGTCACAGTATTTTCACCCACTTTTTAACATGTCAGAAGAGTTTTCATCAAAGAGCATGTAACTTCTTGCACAGGGTGAGAGCTGCTCATTGTACATTGGGGTAATGAGCCCCCTTCCCCTCCCTCCCTTCCTTTCTTCATTTGTGCTGTTCATGTTAAGCACAGGCTGTACCACTGAGATGCACCTCCAAACCCCTTCACTATTTTTATTCTTAAAAGGTCTGGCCCTCCTCTGTCCAGATATTCTGGTGGTCTCCATACTTAGACACTTTCAGGGCATCGATAGAACTCTGGGCAACAGATGATCACGGCCTGTGCAGCAATGCCCCTAGTCCTGTTGTGTGGCTACCCTGACATGTGGGACAGCAGTTTCCCCACCCCTTTCACAGGGGTCAGACCCACAGGGGAAGTCCAGTAGGAGACAGAGCCATGGGTGTGACTGAGAAGGAAACTCCTTTCTCTCTTGAGGCTGGCCAGTTCCATTAGGGTACCAGGGGCCTTCCCTAAGTACCTCTTCAAGCAAACCCTCATGTTTCTCCTAAGGATCCAGGAAGGCTGAGAGGAAACAGAAGGTATAGGTTCTGGCTAACCTGGTTGCTGAGACTTCTGCGTAGTCTTTCGGTGTTTTTAACTTTCTAGAATGAAACAAATACTACAGGCCTGAGCTGATCCATGTTCTAGGGGTGGAGTCTTAAGAACTGAGTAGGGTCGGGATATAGCTCAGCAGCACAAGTACTTGCCTGGCACCAAGGAATCACGAGTTTGATTCCTGGTACCAAAAAACAAGAATAGAGTGAAGGAGAGGAGAAGACCCTTTACCCCCACACACACTGTGTGCCAAGCCCAGAGCTCAGTGCTTTGCATAGATTCCTTTATTCCTCATTACAGCCCTTCAGGGATTATTGGTTTTTAAAAAAATTTCTTATAAGGTACATCTGAAGCCCAGGAAGGATAGATCTTAGCACAAATCGTATAACCCAAGAGTTGGCATCAGCATTCCAACCAAACTTGGCTTCTTTGCACAAAGCATGCTGTGTCCTCAACACTAGCCCAGTGGTTGAGGAAGGGTCTTCAGCTTGGCATGGTGTGAGGTAGTCGAGCCTCAGCTCCCTTACGTGTAAAGTCCAGGAGTTGAATTTATGTTTGAAAAATGTTTGAAAAATGCTTGACGTGTGTGAAACACAAACATCCCCCAGCTGTGTCAGTTACTTCTGTCCTTGAACTATGTCATGAAGCACTGTGGCTCAGAAGATGACTGGGACCAGGAGTCAGTACAGTGTATTAATTAGGATGCAGGTTAGAACAGTGAAAAGGTTTGGAAAATATGTTCAAAGATTCTTAGCTGGGAATGACGCTACTCACCTGTAGTCTCAGCCTACTTGGGAGGCTGAAGCAGGAGGACTGCATGAGCCCACATATTTGAAACCAGGCGGGGCAAATAGAATGTGTGTGAAAGGCAAAAATAAAAACAACTCTGATCTGCCTCCCTTTAAGAAGTGGAGCCTGGTTCCCAGCTGGTTGAGTTTGAGCTGGACTTGATTATTCTTGTAACAAACAGAATAAAGCAGAAGTGACAGTGAAAACTGGACTTTGAAAACTGGATCATGAAAATGCACTTCCGTTTCCTGTCTCGATCACTCTTCTTCTTAGGTCATCGGATCTGGGGGAGGCCAGCATGTACCATGCCCATAGCTACTGGCCTACCAGTGTGTGGAGAAGCCACAGGGTGGGAACAGAGGGCACTGGTACCAGCTGCAGGACTGAACCTGGGAGTGCATATTCTAGCTCCCTGCTCTGGCCAAGCTTTTGGATGATGGCAGGCCCTGCCCTGAGCTGGCCACAATCTCACCAGAGACCCAGAGACAGAAGTGGGGTTACATTGCTTTTGAGGTCCTGACCTACAAAATGATGAGATGATAATAGATACTTGTTGTTTTAAGGCACTGAGTTTTGAAGTAATTCGTTATGTAGCAATAGATAAATAGTATAGCCACTATAACAAAGAGACAAAAATACTGAGTGCTCAAACAATGAGGTGGTTTATTTTCCACCACAAACACTGCACAGGCTCTGGAAGGTGCAGGAAGTGGACGGAGTTCTGCTTTGTGAAGCCATCTGGGCACCCAGGTTCTTTCGCTCCTTGGGTGTGTCCTAAGACATTTCCTTTTTTCATCCCCTAAGAGCTGGCTTGTTCATTTATCTTATGTTCCATCTCAAAGGAAGGGTACGAAAGAAGGAAGAGATAGCCTTTTGCTTGTAAGCAACAGACCAGTCTTTCTGATCGCTTTCCGCTGGTAAGAACTTAGTTCCTGGGTCACATTTCTCCGCAGTGCCTATGGTTTGTCCTCTCTGGCTGAACAGTAACACGTTGGGTTAAAGCTCAGGGCAGCTGATGAATAGAAGGAGGAGTGCAGATGGCCTCAAGTGGAGGCCCAGGATCTCTCCCTACTTGAGTCCTGGTGTGGTACCTATTTCTGTGCCTCCCACCAACTCACCTCTCTCTGGCTCAGTGTTCTCATTTATAAGGTGAAGGATTGGAAGCCGGGTGTAGTGATATGTACTGTAGTCACAGCAACCTGTGTGTCTGAAGCAGGAGGATGGCGAGTTCTAGCCCAGCCTGGGCAACTTAGCGATTTTCTGAGACCCTGTCTCAAAATTAAACAAACAAACAGGCAAACTAAAAGTAAAAAAAAGATGAGGGTGTAGCTCAGTGTGAAGGCCCTGGGTTCAGTTCCCAGTGCAAGAGAGAAAGAGAGAGAGAGACAGAGAAAGAAAGGGATTTAATTACTTTCTCATTATTGGGATACAATACCTGACACTCATAATTTAAAGGAGGAAAGGTTTATTTTGGCTTACAGTTTGTAGAGGTTTCAGTCTACAGTTGGCTGGCTCCAGGGCAGGGCAGCCTGGCAGAGGGGCAGGGCAGAGGAGACATAGCTCATGGCACAGCAGCAAGAAGCAGAGGGAGACCAAGGGAGGGAGATACACCCTTTCAGGCCTGGCCCTCAGTGACTCAGCTCCTCCAAACAGGCTTTATCTCCCAAATCATATTTAGCTATAAACTCATCCGTGGACTAAGCCACTCATACATATCACACCCCATGGGCCAGTCACCTCCCCAAAGCCCCACCTATGAGTGCATGAGGCTTGGGGGGGGCACCTAGATATAAACCATAACAGAGAGAAAGAAAACCAGCAATCACTACTTTATTATGTACACATACCTAGTAAGATAATATCTGTGTCAGCACGAGGGGTTGCATCCAGGGCTTTCCCACTGAGCCACTTTCCCAGCCTTTCTTCTTTTTTACTCCTTATTTTGATATTTTACTTTGTATTTTCACTAAATTGCAAAGTTACCCAAGCTAGGCTCAAACTGGTGATCTTGCTTCCCCTTCTAGACAGCTGGGATTACAGGCATGTGTCAGCACACCTGCTCTCAAACTATTTTTTTTAGCATAATCTTTTTATGTAGTAATCTTTTAAAACAAACTGCAGGCTGAAGATGTACCTCAGCAGTAGAGCATGTACTTAGTTAGCACGCATGTGACCCTGGATTCCATCCCGAGCACCAAAGGTGAAAAGCTGCTTGTGTATAAAATAAAAATAGAGTTGATATATGAATTACTGAAAGGTTTCTTTCTGTCTTCCTTTCACATCAGTGGACCCAGTGAAAGCTATTTGAAATACTAGGGCTCAGGGTTGGGGGTTTGATCCTCGGCACTGCACTGCCAAAAAAAAAAAAAAAAAAAAAAAAAAAAAAACCAAAAAAAAAAAAAAAAAAAAAAAAATCACCTATATGCTAAGAATACAAATAAGAACAGGTATATTAAATTGTAACATACAGTGATCATCTAATAGTATAAACTTCCATTTCATGGAGCTTCTTTGCGGATATTGATTCAAATTCACTTGTTTTTATCAAGTGGGAACACAAGTCATGTGATGGAAAATACAAGGGTTTTGAACTAATGTTGATTCAAAACTGTCGTCTTATTGTACTATCTTCTCAAAGTGCAATCAGTTCAAAAGGGAAGCATCACACTCACAAATTTGTTTTGAAATATTTGCCAAAATTTTGGTAGTATTTTTGATGAAGGTAATTGTCCTCAGTACAAGTTTAAAAAAAGAAAAAGAAAGGAACACCAACACCAACATCAAAAAAAAAAAAACAAAAAAAACAAAACCACAGAAAAGACATTCTCCCGGGTCCCTTTAAGCTGTGGCATTTCTGAGGTTTTGCTCATTCACCTGTGTGAATAAGCTGGGCTGGATCCCAGCCTCATGCTTGGCAGTGGCAGCTCTGTAGCCAGCAGGTACTGCAGAGGAAAATGGAGCGAACCTGGCCTG
Source organism: Chinchilla lanigera (assembly GCF_000276665.1). Classification (NCBI taxonomy): domain Eukaryota; kingdom Metazoa; phylum Chordata; class Mammalia; order Rodentia; family Chinchillidae; genus Chinchilla; species Chinchilla lanigera. Next base: position 9,708,128 of record NW_004955463.1, read on the forward strand.
TGATGCTCAGCCTCACTGCAGTTTCTTCTCCCCTCATGTAACGAATGTTGGGGCATCTGTCCTCTCTCCTGAGGCAAAGGAGGCTCCCTCTTTGGAGCAGGGGCCAAAGTGAGGCGGGGCTGGGCTGGAATGTCGAGTGGCCACCACGGACTTGGACACTCCTGGAGCCCAACCTGTCTCCATGTCAGGTTAATGTTTTTACCAACTCTCTGGCCATGTCCTTGCCAAGGCTGCTATTGGTTGTTGGTCTCAACTGGGATTAGGAGTGCCAGCTCTGTCAAGATTATAACTGAGAATCTGGACTTGCCCAGTCTTAACCCAGTTTGTGAACAAACCCCAGGGTCAGAGGGGAGGGGCCTGACGTAATCTCTGAGGCTCTGAAAACATAAGCTCTGCCAGGGAAAGTTACCGAGGCGGAAGGTGGAGGTTCTCTCTTTTACTGTGCAGACAGCAGAAGCTGGCGCAGGAGCTGAGACATCATGTTCCTCCCTGCTTCCCAGAGCCCGGCTTGGCCCTTTCCATTTGCTTCCCACTTCCTTCCTGAGAGACTCACCATGTCAGCCACCTTCCGGCTGGCTCCAGAGGCCACATGGGAATTTGGCTGGAGACTTAAGGCACCCATTGCCCACAGACTAAGAGCATTCCCAAAATGGCTGGGGCTGTGGCGCCGTGGGAGAAAGTCAGGGAAGAGAGCTAGGCGGGGCGTCTCAGGATAAGGAATGGCTTATATGTCTGGATAAGGCATCAGGACATAGCAGTGGAGCTGATTTACAGCAGGTCTGTGGGCAAGTGGTCTTAAAGACTGAAGCAAGTCTTGGGTATGAAAATATGAAGAAGCCTGGCCTGGTGAGGCCAGGCCAGGGAGGCTGACAGTGGAGCACAGCAAGTTCAAACACAGCTCAGGCAACTTAGTGATTTAGTGAGACCCTACTTCAAAAATTAACAACAACAACAACAACAACAACAATAACTGAGAGTGTAGCTCAGTGTGAGAGCTCTGGGTTCTATCTCTAAAACTAAAAACAAAAACCAACATCTTGGAGAAGGATAGCATTGGTTTGGAGAGTGGACATTGAACTCCTCTAATGGGGACAGCCTCTGGTTCACATGGTTCTGTGCAGAAGTGAGCTCATCGTCTCTTTCAGCATTTTTATTTGTTTGCTCTTTTAGACAAAGTCTTACTATGTAAGTCCAGGCCAGCCTTGAACTTGCTGTGGAGCTCAGGATGGCCTTGAAGTCATGATCTTCCTATCTCAGCCTCCACAGTATAGGAGGCCGTCATGCCCGGGCCTCTTTTGACTTGATGGGAGACCCTGGAAGCACAGATTTGGTAGACAGCTTTCCATTTGTAGCATTCTGGCACACTGACAAAAACCTGCGGTAGGTTGGTTTGGATCCAGGCTGCGGGGGACACAGGCTGGGGCCCTTCTCCGTGTACTTCTGCATTACCAGGTCTCCATTTTCAGGCCCTGTTAGCGATCAGACCTGTCATTTCTAGCCAGTGCCTGGATTTCCACGCAGACAGGTCTTAGGCAAGGGACCTGAATTAGCTGTTTCCTCTGGCTGCCCTAACAGTTATTCGTGGCTTAAACAACATGCAGTTAGTGCTCCACAGCTGGGTGGGTTGGAAGTTTGGGAGAGATCTTGCACAGGGCACTGTTCTCGGGCTGGCCCTCTCTACTGAGGTTTCAGGAGAGAACCCTGTTCTTGCCTTTCCTGTCTTCTGGAAGCCACCTGCATCCCTTCACACCTGGACCCGTCCTTGGTAGTCAGCAGCCCGTCTAGCTGTTCTCACACTAAGTCTGTCACCACAGAAAAGGCTCTGCCCTTTCAAGGCCTCATGTTCTGGGCCCACTCAGACACCTAAGAGTTGATCTCTCCAGTGCAAGCAGCCTGGTTGGATGGGGTCTGTCCTCCAAGCTGGTGGGGCTTTATGAGGGGACAAGAAGGCAGTGTGAGCTGGACAGGGATTCAGGTTGCTCTCCTGGGACCCTGCTTAGTGTCCTTGAGATTGAGTTGTTAGTGAGTGCAAGCCTGACCTCTGCACCTCCCTCTGGCCCCCTACTTCCCCATGGCTCTCTGTGCACCACTTGCCCTCCTGCCATTACACAGTCCACTGTGTGAGACATGGACAGCCGGCCCCCAGTGGAGGCCAAGCTGCTTGGGCCATCTGATCTTGGCAGTTCAGCCTCCCAGGCTGTGAGCAGATCAAACCTCTTTTCTTTATAAGTACCAGTATCAGGTACTTTGTTATAGCAACAGGAAACAGATCCATACATCAGGAAAGGTGGCGTAGTCACAGATTCCAGGGGTTGGGCTCTGAACAGTACTCTGAAACTTTTGGATGTTTTGCCTCCTACCCTCTCCAAATGTTCTGAGGGCAGCAATCCTCCTTGGCAAACAAGGTTCATCTTCCCTATTACCTCTGCAATTCTTCTATTTTAGTTTCCTTCCCTCCTACTTTTCCCCTTCCTCCTCCATCCCTTCTTCCTCCTCCTCCCCTTCTTCCTCTCCTTCTCCCCCTCCTTCTTCTTCCTCTTTTACCTCTTCTCCCTCTTCTTCTCCTTCTCCTCCTTCCTCCTCCTCCTTCCTGTTCTCCTCCTTCTTCTTGTTCTGCTGTAGAGAATGAAATCCGGGGCCTTATACGTGCTAGGCAAGCTCCTATCACAGAGCCGCACCCCAGCCCCAAGTTTCCTTTCCTTTAAGGGCTCTGTCACTAGTAAGGAGCTTGGGTGCAGCAGCAGAGTGCCCCCTGGAGCCGAGTAATTCTGACCTGGCCACCTGTCTGGTTACAGCTCCACCGGGATGTGCTCAGAAGCAGCACTTTCCTCTCTGCTGCTGCTGCCACTCCCCGGGGGACTCCCCCGCTGGGATTGGGTGTGGGGTGAAGGATGGGGCACACATTCCTCCCCTCCCCAGAGACAGCCCAGGCTCTAGGGCTTGAGCCAACACTGCAGAGGTGGGGTTGGGGGCAGAGAGGGAGGAGAGTCTCAAGACTGACTTAGAGCCCAGTTCCGCAGTCAGTGAGAGGCACAAGCTACAACTAAGGGTCAATTTCTTCCTTAATTTCCTGGTCCCTTGCCTGGGTTCAAATGGTCCACTGCCCAAGAACAGGAGTGGGGGGATCTGGACACTGAATTTCAGTTTTGGGAGGAGAAAGCAAGGCCCACCTGTGACAGGTCTCATCCTGCATTGGCTTGGAGGGTGGGACTGAATCTACACATGTGATGACCAGGCTAAGGGCTCCCTTTGGCTCCCTTTGAAACACGCAGGTGCCTGTAGAAAAGTTGAAAGCTCTAGAAAAGACACAGAAATCCTCAGTTCACTTTATTTCCAGATATTGAAAAATCAAACCAGGCAGTGTGAGCTGGTGGGTCTGAGGGTTTGGGGGAATTGCTCTGTGGCAGTTCCTCTTCCTCCCACACCTGACACACCATACACACACACACACACACACACACACACACACACACACACACGGTGTGCACTCTTCAATGATGGAGGTGGAAGCAGAGTAAAATGATGGTTAAACACAGATTCCAGCGCCAGAGAACCCTGCTTTAAATTTCTCCTCTTCCATTTCCTATTTGTGTGTCTTTGGGCAAATTAGTTAACCTCGATTTCCCAGTTCCTAAATAATAACAATTACACAAGGTTTTCATGAAGATTAAGTGAGTACCTATAAAGACAGAAGAGTTCCTGGATCTGACTATTATATGGCTTTGCTGAATAATAAAAATATATAATCTACTGTATAGAGATAATGTGGATTTTTTTTTGGTCAAGGATACTTTAGGAGCCATATTTCCCTCCCAGAAGTTAGAATTAAACTCTCAAATTATTCATCATGAAAACAATTTGGGCACATTTGAACTGCACAAATATAGTTGTCACTGTTTAGATACACTTGTAGTAATACACTTTTTAGGATAAAACAAAGGAGGTGACAATCTACTGTCTTCTGTTCTGATCTAGTTACAGTTAGTCCTTCTGAGAGAGTGAGTTATTTCTGATTTCTGGGTTCTCTTTTCTTCTTGGCACTGGGGATGACTCCAGGAGCACTCCCCCACTGAACCGCACCACCAGACCCAAGTCTAGTTTTGATTAAGCTTGACAGCGATCGTGTTGCCAACTTCTGAGGCAAATCAGCAAAGATTAAAAGAGAAAGCAATCACACTGCCCCTCCCAACACCTCGATACTTTGGCACCAGCAACAACACGAAGTCATAAATGGAGGGCATTTAGGGCTGGGCTTGACTTAAGATTCATTTTCTGTTATCCCATCAGAATGCGGACTTCTAAAACTACAGCAATGTTAGGCAAGTGCTCTACCACTCAACTACATCCCCAGCCCTTCTTATTTTGAGACAAAGTCTCACTAAGTGGCCCAGACTAGCCTTGAGCTTTGCAATTTTCCTGCCTCGGACTCCCTAGTAGCTAGGCTTACAGGCATGTGTTCATGCCTAGTTGGATGTGGATTTGACAGAGAAATTAGGTTAGTTTTTAAAAACTAAAATTACTGAAGCATTTGAACTCGTGAATAAAGGTCTATTATAAGTTTAGGTGATGGATGCCCACGCAGATGCAGACATGAAGTTTTTGGTCCTCTTCTTCCCCCTTGTGGACTCGCTGGAAATAACAGCTCAAGATTCCCGGAGGCTCCGTAGGAACGGTGATGATGATGGAGGTGTGCCGGGTGGCAGAGGTTTACTTATCGCTGACACCAGGAGGTCAGGAACCACCTATGCCAAGCAAGGCTGGGGTTCCCTAGAGAGAGGTCTAGAACTCTTTTAATCTGTCAATGACATCAAATGGTTTCTTCTTTTCCAGTGTCTTTATTTTTCATCCAGATACCTGGATCCAGTACCAACAACGCCTGCCAGTCATGCACCTCTGCGATTCTCTTGGCCACCAGCAGCACCCATGGGCGCCATGCCAGCCGGCACACACCTGCTCGTGCCATGCTTGCTGTAGCAAGTCTGCGGGGAATCTCCCTCTGGCTTTACAGCTTTTCACATCACCCAGGTCATCTGTCTCTATGCTATGGTCTGCGCGCAACCCCACACATTTGTGCGGCTGCATCTGGGACTCCTTGCATGGGCACAGGGCAGAGACGGCCCTTTTGTTTTTGTAAGGGAAAGAGGAGAACACCTGCACACAAAGAGGGGAAGGGACCGCGTGTACCTGGGGACATCCTTCTACCTGCAGCCTGGCTCCTCCTTTCCTGGTCACACCCCTGGGCACCTGTCCCCCACACCACCCACCTTCACCTCTCACCGCTCTCACAGAGGGCAGCAGTGGCCTGGGCCTTGGCCCCAGGAGAAGACGGGCTCCTTGGGCTTTCTGCTCCCCGCCGGCTGGGCCTCTTGTCTCCAGGTGAAGCCAGGGATCCACCTGGGCCTGGCCTGACCTCCTGGCCCCTCCGCTCAGGCCTCCAGACTCTGCCGCAGCCTGCGGTCCAGGGCCAGGAGCTGCCTCAAGAAGCCCCGGTTGGGGATGATGCCTCGGTGGTCCTTGACTTTCTTGATGGCCTCCACGAGGGTGAAGCGGTGGTACAGCATGAGGTAGGCGAGCACCAGCGTGGCGGATCGGCTCACTCCCACGGCGCAGTGCACCAGGATCTTGCCTGCGAGGGGAGACACAGGAGATGGGGGGAGACTGTGGTGTGTGGCAGGAGGCTGGCGAGGGTGACACGGGCAGGTGGACAGGAAGACAGGTCAGCAGAGATAAGTGGACACATGGTGGAGGCGGGTGGGGGGGGTTGTTAAGAATGCAGGTCTGGGCTGGTGGTGGTTCAGGGTTGGCCTTAGCTTAGCATAGGCAAGGCCCTGGCTGGGTAATCCCCAGGCCTGGGGGACAAAAGATGTGGATTCCCAACAAAGCGGGGGGCGGGGGGGGAGCTCGGCAGAATGGGGTGGAGAGGGCATCAGCAGTTCAGGGTACCTAAGCCTGGAAAGGGCTGAGGGGAGGAGACTGATCACCAAAGTCAAACTAGCTTTGCACAGGGCAGGGGCCCTGCGGGCATCTTGAAGGGCATCTTGAAGTGTATGGACAGGAAACACCTTGTGTTGAGCCTGGGCTTTCTTTGGTCTTCCTCACCCCCTTGCTCATTTTTTGTTGTTTTGAAATGGGGTCTCCACAGGTTGTCCAGGGTGGTCCAGAAACCCTGGGCTTAAGCGATCCTCCTACTCCAGCCTCCTGAGTAACTGGGACTCAGGCATGTGCCACTGTACCTGGTTCCTTCAGCCTTCTATCTTGCCTTTCCCTTGGCCACTGACCGTATTCTTTATTTACATGTACAGTCATCCCTTGGTATTCAAGATGGGTGGGTTCCAAGACCCTTCGTAGATGCCAAAACCCACAGATGCTCAGGTCCCTTCCGTACCATGGAGCTGTATTTGCACTTAACATTCACACAACCTCTTGTACACTTTGTCATCCCGAGGTTATGACACCAGACACAACACAAGCTCACAAGCGCTACGTGACGGTTGTTGTCCTGTGTTGTCCAGGGAACAATGGCAAGAAATAAAACGTCTGCACAAGCTCAGTACAGACTTCTTTTTCCATATCTTTCCAATCTAAGGCTGGATGCGTGCCTGAATTCAGAACCCAAGAATACAGAGGGCCAACTGTATCTTTTTTTCTGATGACTAAAGTAGTTTTCATCATGTTTAATAATTGGAAAGTGTTGAAATAATTTAAAAAAATTTAAAAACCACAGCACCCATAATCTCACCATCTGGGTACAGCTGCCACTCTTAACACTTCTCATGATGTCCAATCTTGTCTTTTTTTGAGACAGGGTCTGGCTATGTAGTTCAGGTTAGCCTCAAAACCAAGGCCATCCTCTTGCCTCAGCCTCTTGAGTTCTGGGATTATAGGCATGCGCTACCATGCCTGGAAGTCTTGTCTTGTTTGTATGGTCTTGAAATAAAAATGATCAAGAGACAAGGAGTACCCTGCCACAGCGCTGTCCTCTCTCCCTTTTCAGCCCGGGCTTCTGAGCCCCACCCTCTTCCTCCTACCTCCTGGCTGGCTCAGCGCCCGGTGGATGAAGTCCGCAGCTGTCTGGAAGTGGATGCTCATGTCAAAGGCTGGGGAGTCGTGGGCCTCCACACCCAGGTAGCGGATCCCCAGCCCCTCATAGGCCTCGGGTATGCCCCGCCACCTGCTGTGCGAGGCGTTGAGGACATGGGTGATGCCCAGGCGTCGCAGCTCCCGACGGTTGTTGGCCATGTCCCTGTGGAGAGAGGAGGGCTTTGCTGAGGCGCTGTTGCTGCACCCCAAAGGAGGAAGGCGGAGGATGACTTGGGGCTTTCTGTTCTCTTGTTTTGTAGTACTGGGGATGGAACCTGGGACCTCTGCACTGAGCTACACTCTGGCTTTTGTTACTGTTTTAAATTTTGAGACCAGGTCTCACTAAGTGTCTAAGTTACCCAGGCTGGGCTTGAGCCTGTGATCCTCCTGCTTCATCTTCTCAGAGTGCTGGGAGTCCAGGTGTGTGCCACTGCACTTCGTTTATGATTTGGACTCTTTTCCTATGAATGGTGGTGGAGAGAACTGAGGCTCTTTTGTCTGGACGAGGGAAGACTGAATGTATGAGTGAAAATGGCCAGGGTAAAATGTTGAAGGAGCACTCTGAAGAAGCAAGGTTGTATTAAATTCCTTAAATGCAGAGCCATAAAGGCAGAACTAGGATCAAAGGATTAAAGCCACAGGGAAACACAGTTCAGTCTCAGGAATCTCGCTGAAGAGAGACTGGAGCACCTCTGGAGAGATTCTCCTGTTGCTGCTGTTCAAGCTGAGAGAGTAGTCCGATGTGAATCTATGGGGCTGCGGCAGGGGTCGGACATGGGAGCAGGAGGTGCCTGCACCTGCCCATAGTTAACATATCCCTGCTAAGGCTGAGCATGGGGCTCAGTAGTAGAGTGCGTGGGTTCCCTCCCTAGTAACAGCGACAAAAGAGTAAAACATTAAAAAAGTGTTCAGTGCCTTGTGAATCTTGAGATTATGTTTCCAATACTTCTTCCCACACCTAGTTCCCCTATTATTTTATACTGTCCTTGACATCTTCTGTTTTGCCAGTTTTTCTATGGCTCCCTTCAACCCGTTCTATAAGGTCACCCTGATGTCATCCAGCCCCCACCCCTGAGCGCACCGGCAGACACCCTCAAGCACTGTGGTCGTAGTCAGCACCCACTCTGTCTGCCGCAGGAGAAGAGCACTAAACTTGACCTTCCGGGAGTGCTGGGTCTGCTGCTTACAACCTGCATGACCTTGGGCCGGTCACAATGCCTCAGAGCTTCAGCTTCTGTAGCTGTGACCAGGGACAATGGTGCCTGCCTTGCCAGGATGCTAGGGAGCTCAAGAGGGAAAATGCATGTGACACACTCCTTGTGCACAGTAAAGCCCTTGGGGGAGAAGTTGGATTACGCTTCCTTTGAGGCCCTCTCTCCCTGGACCCCAGCTTTGCACTCTGCGGACTCTGCGGGGTGCATGGTCACCAGAGAAGCCCCTGCAGCTGCCCACCTGGTCTTTCATCTCCCAGTGACTGCCTTTTCTTAAAGCCACAGCACACCAGCTGGAAGGTCAGAGAAGTCACCTACTGTGCCTGGCCGCGAGGTAGTGCTGGCCCTCAATGCTCAGCATTTGCTACATGGGTAATATTATTCCTTGAACAGAGTTTTTCTGTCCAGAGTTGAGCATTTCAATAATCCTCTCCAAACTCCCCCAAAGCCCGGCCTCTCCTCTCTGCCCATGCGCCCCTCCCTTCAATGCTCAGCATCTGTCTGCCATCCTTCTTCACACACAAACACACACACACACACAGAGCCACAATCCCAGTCTAGTGGGTACCTACTGGTCTCCAAGGTAGAGGCCTGGCCAGACCTCGTCAGCGTGGTTACAGGCTGTCTTGCCTGTGTACAGGAGCCGCTCCAGCTCAAAGACGTTGAGGAAGGGATGCTGCACGGGTGGCATGTCCTCCAGGCTCCCTCTGGTGCGAACAGGGGACCTTGAGCTACTCCTGGAGAAGCGGGCCATGAACGTCATGGAGGCCCACAGCCAGTTCCCGGGGCACATTGTAGAGCAGGAGGAGCCGGGGCAGCTGCCGGGTGGCTGCGGGGACGACGGGGTTGGGCACCAGGTGAGCTGCTGTTGGAAGAAGAAGGGGTGCGAAACATAAGCCAGTGAGTCCTATGGCTGCTCCTCTTCCTGCCCCCTGGGCTGGGCCCGGGGGAGAAGGTGCTTGGGGCAGAGGGGTCCGGGCTGGTCCAGTGGGGTCCTCCAGGATTGCTCTCTCCATGCAGGGGCAACTCCTCCTGCTGATTTCTTTGGCTCTGCCACGCAAGGAGGTGGGAGGGTCACATGTCCTTGTTTACGGGAATAGGGAGCTGCCCAGCTGCTGGGTTTCTGCTCCGCCACTCCACCCCCACTGCTAGTGCATGCGCGCGCGCGCACACACACACACACTCGTACACTCACAGTTGTCATTTGGGTGCCTGTGCACACTCCTGGGGCCCTTGCCAGCTCGAATCTGGGTCTCATCTGCCATGGGCTCTAAGCACAGGTGTAGGGAGCTGGGCTGGGAACTGAGGTGGCTTTGGACTTGTCCAGGGAATGAGCAGGAAGGTCACCGCAGCTGGGCCCAGACACATGGCAGGCCAGCCTCCCCAGTGCCAGGGGATGGAGCGCTGTGACCTGTGCCTGCCCCGCACTCTCAGCGATCAGGTTGGCACGGGAGTGAGTGGGGTGTAGTAATAAAGGAGAAGAATGAGTTTGGGAAAAATATTTGCCAAATGCAAGTTAATGGAAGAAGACCTACTCTATGTGCACAACAGGTAAGCTGTGTTCTTCTGATCAAAACTCACCTCTCAGGTGAGAATTCTGAGCCAAAGCCGCGGTGGAGTGTGTGGCAGGGAGGGGCGGAGGCTCCGGCCAGGGCTGGCCGGAAGAGAAGGGGAAAGGAGGGGCCGGCAGCCCCTGGCCTTGGAAGGGCAGAGTCACCACCTTTGTTGCTGTGGGAATCAACAGGCCCTGCGGGAATGCGGGCTTGGAGCCAGCCCCCAAGGCTTAGTAGGTGGGCTGCGGCCTTTGGGGTTCACAGACGGGAAGCGCCCGCCTCAAAGGCAGGCATTAGGACCCCAACCCTCTCCCTCGTCACAGGGATCTATGGTCCTTCCTGTCAGGGCGGGTGGCTAAGGGCACGGAGCCCTCCCGCTCCCTTCCCTGCCTCCTGCCCAAGGGACTCTCGAGTGTCCAGCCTGAGAGGCCATTTTGGCCTCTGTGGCCCCGTCCCACCCTCTCAGCCAGGGCCAGCTCTTCCTGGGGAGAGGGGGCGATCACCAATTCACAGGCTATCAGGAGCAAGGGTTTAGGATCAGGGCCGGTGGGGGAAGATCTGACGTGCAGTGCTGAAGGAGGGAGGTTTGCAAGGGCTGGGTCAGAAGACGCCCAGAGATACAGTCTCCACCATGTCCCTTGCTCCGCAGGCCTGAAGACCCCCGGGCTCCACTCCTGAACGACCCTCTCTCCTAATGAAGATCCCGCTGCCGGAGAAGGTAAGGCAAGCAGCCGCTCCCCGTGGGGCTCCGGCCCGGGTGGGCTGGGAGCCCCGGTTCCGTCCAGACGGCCCAGGCCCCTGTCGCCCCCTCTCCGCCTCCCCGCCGCGTCGCGATCGCGGTCCGTGGCAGGTCACGGCGACAGCGCCCCTACCTGGGCGGCTCAGGCGTCCCCGAGGCCGCGGGCGGCCATGCTCCCCGCCGCCGCCGGCTTCAGCTATTTCCAGCCGCGACGCCCACTCGAAGCCAGGTTCGCCGCGGCGCGCGCGC
>NW_004955463.1:9739278-9758282 GCF_000276665.1 Chinchilla lanigera
TATAGCACAACAACTCTTGATAATCTCCTACCTCTTTTGTCTGTAACTCACTATTATTTGTCTATTTGTTTTCCTGAGAAACTATTTTGTAGATAATAATATGTAAAACGATAACCATTGATAATTTCCTACCATTTTGCCCGTAATATGCTAAGTCCCCCCTATTATTATGTTATCCTTGTTTTACTCTTTAAAATAAAAAAAAAAAATCTTTTTGGTATGGTGGGTGAAGCTCTGTCCAGGCTGTTTTTCGGTGCCTTCCTTCAGATGGTCACCCCCTGGCTACCATTTACTTCCTGTCTTTGTTGGGATTTGTTTGGGGTTTTACAATCATGTTATATGGATAGCTGGGAGCGGGGAGCTCATAACAGCTGAGATCATAGTACATAAAATAGATAAAAAGCAGTTGTTTGTAAAGAAAAATATTTGGCAACACCACTCTGAGATGAGACTTGATGTAGCTTGGGAAAGCAGAAAGCATAGCAACTCTGTATGACCAGTGCGGATGGGTGGGAGTGACAGTGGGTGACGGGGGGGGGGTAAAAAGGAAGGGGAAGGGAAAGGCTCCTTTCTATCAGGTCCTCATACTCTGCTCACTGGGTCTGCATCCGCTGATTCAAGCAACCGTGGATCAAGAATCTTTGGCAAAATATTACAGCGATATTTAGGGTCGTTATTCCTTAAAAATAGAGCACAACAACTATTTACATAGCATTTACATTCCATGTCATACATAAGCTAGAGAAGGCTTAACGTATATGAGAGAGTTGGAGGTGGTGCTACACGCCTTGCCATTTCAGCTACTTGGAGGCTGAGGTAGGAGAATTGCAAGTTTAAGTCCAGCTTTGGCAACTCAGTGAGACTGTCCCACCCAAAATGGGAAGATGCGTGTAGATGATATGCAAGTGCCACACCATTTTGTATAAACATTCTTGGATTCTGGTATATCCATGGTGGGTGGGAGGATTTGGGAACAGATCCACTGTGAGTACTGAGGGGCAGATAATAGAAATACCATGAAAAGAGTTAAAAATTCGATACAGAGAAGTTAATTGATTGAAAGAACTGGGGCAGAACACAGAACAGTAGAGTTTAGGCTTAAAGGAGGGCTTGAGAACACATGGAAACTACTGGGCTCACAGGAAGCTCACTGCCTGTTCTCTTCTAATTTCTTTCCTCTCCCTGCATTTTTTCTGCTCCTGTCCTCTCTGCCTAAGACTAAGCAATAGATGGCACCCTAAAAGGACTCTGGAAGAACACTGTGCAGGACAGCAGGACTCTGTCAGTGTTGTTGGGACCTTGAAGTGTTGCTGGGAGAGTTACATGGGCCAGAGGAACGCCGCACCTTGGAGTTGAACACAAATGTGGTTCAAATGAGTTATGTGCCAGGCCTTGGGCTTGCCGCCCCCTTTTTTATTTTTTTAAGACATGGTCTTACTGTGCATTCTAGGCTGGCCTTGAACTCACGATGTAGCCCAAGCTGACTGTGAACACAGGGCGAACCCCCTGCCTCAGCCACCTGAGTGCTGGGATGACAGGCATGCCGCCCCTATAGCCAGCTGAGATTTTTTATTTGAACAAGGAATTTAATCACCAAGATAGTCACTTAAAAATGCCTTTTCCAGATCTGTACTTGATATTCTGAGAGTTAATCTTGGCTGTTGTCTTAGTTACTTTTCTTATTGCTGAGACAAAATACCCGACTTGCAAAGTTAAAGGGGGAAAGGTTTCTTTAGCTCACAGTTTGTAGAGGTTTCAGCCCATAATCAGCTGGGTCCAAGGCAAGGTTGCAGAGGTACGTCTCAGAGGAGAAACAGTTCATGGTGGCAGAAGACAGCAAAAGCAAGCAAGCAAGGGACATGAACAGCATCTTTCTGCCCCTTTTATATTGTATCTAGGCTACTGGGCTTAGGGCAATACCAAACTAGTCAGTGGATTGATTTAGTAATCACACACCCTTAATCCCAGCACCACACACACTAGATCCAGCCACCTCTGAAAAAGCCCCACCTATGACTGCATGAGGTTTAGGGGGTACATGTAGACACAAGCCATAACAATCGTCAATTTGACTGGATTAAGAGATGCTTAGGATATACCCTCTTCTGGGTATGTTTGTGAGGATTATTCCAGGGATGACCGGCATCAATGGGCTGATGAGGGGAACTGCCCCGAGCGTGGTAGCACCATGCAGTAGGGTTGGGGCCCAGATGGAGCAAAGGTGGAAGGAGAAGGATGCTCGCAGGTGTAGGCTTTCTCCCCCTCCGGTCTCCTGGCTGCCCTGAGATGAGCAGCTTTTCTCTGCTGCCTCGTTCCTTCATGAAGTTCTGCCTCCTTCAGGCTTATAGCAGTGGAGCTCTCTGACAATGGACTGAAACCTCTGAAAGCATCAGTCAATTGTATCTTTATCTTGTAAGTTGACTTTCTCATGTATTTGATCACAGTGACAGAAAGCTGGCTAAGGGGCTGGGAATATAGTTCAGTGACACAAGCACCTGCCTGGCAAGCAGGAGGTCCTGAGTTTGATTCCCGGTACCAGAAAAAAAAAAACAAACAAACAAAAAAAACTGGCTAAGACTGAATGATAAGTTTATGTTCATGCACTCATATTTTTAACTGTGGTAAACTTTATATAAAATTTTATTATTTTACCCTTTTTTGTGGCTGTAGGATCAAACCCAGGGCTAACCATTTTTAAGTTGAAAATCTAGTGGCACAAATTTTATACACCATGTTATATGAATTTAACTGCATCATTTTTTTTTGTTTGTTTGTTTGTTTTTCTCTGGTACCGGGAACAGAACTCACAACCTTGCGCTTGCCAGGCAGGCGCTTTTGCCGCTGAGCTAAATCCCCAGCCCCTAACTGCATCATTATTTAAAAAAAATTTAAGTCTTGAACAAGGATTCTGGAGACATTAAGTTACAACTTCCTGCCCCTCTTACCTCAAACTTTAATCTACTTTCTGCATCTATAAATTTGCCTATTTGAAGTGTGTCACCTATATTGAATTATGCAATGTTTTCCCCCCTTCTCCTTTAAAATTCTTGATGCACAGATTGAAGCCAGGGCCTTGCACATGCTAAGTGTGGGTTTCACCACTGAGAGACCCTGCTGGGGCAAGTGTTTGCTTTTTTGTGTCAAGCTTAGTTTAATCCTGTGGTTTTAAGTTTCATCCATGCTATAGTATGTATCAGAATTTCCTTCCCCTATGGATGCATAATATTGCCTTGCCGTGCATGTGTATGTTATATTTTAATTATATTTTATGTATTCATCTTATTGATGGACACAGGTTATTTTTACCTTTTCACTATTGTACAAATACCTGTCCCAATTCCAGTATCATTGAGTACATACCTAAGAACAGGATTTCTGACTCATATGATAATTCTATGTTTAGCTTTTGGAGGAATTATCAAACTTTTCATAGCAACTGTATGATTTTATATCCCACTAGCAGTGTACGAGAGTTACAATTTCTCCACATGCGTTTGAACACTGGTTATTTTCCAACGCTTGCAATTTTCTGTGTTTTGATAATAGTCATCTTAATGGGTATCTATTAATGGGTGTCTTAGTGGGTGGTTTCTCAAATAGTTTTGATTTATTTGCATGTCCTTAATGACTAGTAGTGTTGAGTATCTCAGACCTCGAGATTTCAAAATTACTATTAGGGGATATTGAAACTGAGACTTTCATACATTATGACTTGGCCAAATCTCAGAGTTCGAAGAGTTGAAACCTGGATAGCAAACCAGGTCTTGACCCCGACGTTCCTTCTACTATGCCTTCTTTTGTCACGTGTCGAACACCCTGTTATGGTTTAGATCTCACATGGTCCTCACCCTCCTTTGTTTGGAAGGCGGTTGGATTATGGGGGCGGGCAGCAGACTCACTGTTAGGAGGTGGGGTCTGGGTGGAAGAGGTGGATCCCGGGAGCACGACCTGAAGGGTTTCTCTCTCAGCCTTTGCTTCTCGGCCACCATGCCGCGAGCAGCCTTCCCCTTCCCAGGCCTTTTCTCCATGCTGTCTTGTCTCGGAGCCAGACAGCTACAAAGGAAAAACAAGAGCAAAAATAAACCTCTTTTCCTTTCAGTTGTGGGTGTTGGATACTGTGTCCCGGTGTAGAGAGAGTGACTAAAACACAATTTGTGATATAAGTCAGACTCTGTGCTTTTAAGTCTACAAAGCATCCATCAAGGTTTTGGGCAAGTCTTTCTGTTTTGAGCATGAATAATACTGTGGGCTGATGAAAAACAGTAACTGTCAACCTGTCAAAAGTGAACAGTAGCTTCCTACCATTAAATTCATAAAGTAAACAAGGGACAGTCCTAAGAAACTTGCCAACCCTTTATCAGTTGGAAGAGTCAGGGAGAATTTCTGCTTCCCATTTAGCTTTGGGGGTTCCAGATAGAAAGAGAAAACAGGCCTGGTAAACAAAACAAAACAAAGCAACAAAAAACACAAACAAGAAAAACTAAATCAAGGCAAAATCCCAAACTTTCACATAATCTTGGGCCTGAATTTAAGTTTCTTTGTCCAGGGCTTAGCCTCATATTCCTAGAAAGCAAGGTCCTGTTTGTACTCGGAGGAGGTACAAGTCAGCCAAACAAAATCTGTAATTTGATTTTCTAAAAGCTCAGCATGCGCCACCTGGTGGAAATAATCTGAACGCACAAGCTGCCTTTCTGCCTTTTTGCGAGGCTGCTCAAAGTGCCTTGATTGCTGCCTTCCTGATTCTGAAGGACCCTAACGTGGCAAGAGCCAGCATCTTCTCTTTGTATAAAGTTTATTTACCCCTTTCCCTCCCCAACTGCATTTTCATGACGTGGGCTTTGGTTTAGGGAAGAGAAGTTACCATGACTGTATGGACCTGTGATAATCCTTTGTCTCTTCAGTGGAATTGAGATCAAAGTTCTGGTTGTCTTGAAGTTCCAGGTCCTGGTTCAGAGGGAAGCCAAAGCTCAGTTCTGCTGCTGGGGAGAATGGGTGAATTTTGAGAGGTTATGAAGTACATAGGTTTGGGGGTACCCACGCTAGGTCTGGCCTAAGTAGTTCAGTTCAGGAACTTGGAACCATTTCAGGGTCCCAAGCTTCTTAGAAGCTCACACACCAAGTGGTGTGGAAGTCTGAGCTGGAGCCGCATCCACAGAACCGTCCCTGTGGCTCCCGGGTGTGCACTGGCTGCTGTTGCCAGCTTCCTGCTTGCTTTGGGGAGCCCTACTGCAGCTCCAAACTGGCTACTGAATGCAGAAGGTGTGATGAGAATGAAGAAAGAGACAGACCCAGAATTGCACACAGTGCACTTTATTGGGGATTTACAGCCAGAAGAAAGCGTTGGCAGCAAGACAGGTGGACCCCAAGTCCCAAGACAGGAGGAGGAGGTTTATGTACTAAGCCAAGCAAAGGTGGGCCCTGGCCAACCAGAATGTACCTGGCCTTTCTCAGGAAGTGATTAACATAGCTAATGTCAGTTCAGAAATAATTTGGGAGTCAGTGGCCAGTACAACATGCTCAGTTGATTATCCTAATGACTTTGTTTAGCCTATAGGCTTTGCAGTGCTTGTCAGGGCCAGTTGATGGGAAGAAAGGCAGTCATGGCCAAAATGGTTGTAGTCAGGTCAAGTCAAGCTGGATGTCTACTGTTCGGGGTCCTGAGTAGAACATATTGTTTTTGTTCATCTTCTGATTCAGCTCATCCAGCCTTGGCTCATTCAACTCTCAGCCATCAGGAAAGTCTTCTGGCTTCTTCCCTTCCCTCCTTCCTTTCCTTCCTTCCTTCCTTCCTCCCTCCCTCCTTCTCCTCCCTTCTCCTTTCCTTCCTGCATTCTTTTTTTTCACAATGAGAGTTGAACTCAGGGCACAGACACACACTGTCAGCCCCTTTTAAAAATGTTTTATTTTGAGGCAAAGTTTTACTAATTCCTAAGTTTTCCAGGCTGGACTTGGACCTGCTATAGTCTCCCAAGTAGCTGGGACTACAGGCACCATGCCTAGCTTTTTGGATTCTTCTAATTATCCATGTTGCATGGGTGGCACATACCTGTAATCCTAGCACTTTGGGGATCTTGTCCCTTCCACACAAAAAAAGAACAGAAAAAAGAGAAAAAGAAGACGGAGGACAAAACTCTGGGGTTCAATCTCCAGTGCTGAAGAAAATGTCTCCCAAATGAGTCATGTTCAGGGCAGGAACTTTTGAAAAAGTGCCAGGTTCATGAAGGCTCTAACATCATCCAGTGAATTAATCCACCGATGAGTTCCTTAGCTGTATGGGCATACTGGGAGGTAGGGTCTCACTGCATGAGCAGGTCACTGGGGCTTTGAAGGACATATATTGCCTCTGGCCCCTTCCTTTCTGGCTCTTCCCATCGCTTTCTGGTTCCTGGCTGGCATGAAGTGAGCAGCCTTCCTCCGTCACATTCTACCCTAATGGTGTTTCTGCCTTGCCAAGCCTGGAAGCAATAGGCTGGGTGACTATGGACTGAAACCTTGGAAACCGTGAGCCAGAACATACCCTCCCTCCTTGAAGCTGGTTTTCTCAGGTATTTGGCTACAGTAATGAAAACTACTAACACATCCCCTTGATTAGCTCAAAGATTTAGACCTGTGTGAATCTGTCCAATCCTGTTATAGCTGTTTCAACCTGGGTGTGCTTGGGTAATGGGGAGAAGGTGTGCCATAGACCTTCCTGAGAACAGAACTTGCAATGCCTAAGTCATTGTAAGGCTGTAATTGAATCAGTTCACACTATATTTATGAATTTAACAAAATGACAGATTGGAAATGTGTTCATGAGTTTTGCTTTTGATAGATCAATCATCTCTTTATGTGGTAAGGGTGAGGTCATATGTTCTGTAGAATGAATAGAAAAATTTTCTGTGTTTCCTCTAACACCAGTGACCCCAGGGAGATCTCCGTGGTTGACTGTTGAGAAAGGTGTCTTTTGGCTTTATGAGCCCTCACTGATAGTGCCCCTTCTCATTTGTGACTCAGCAGGTGTGGCCTGTGGTGGGACACCTTTGGCTACTCCCTCACCCAGGTGTGGAAAAGAGCCTGTATATGTGAAGATCCCTTCAGTAGCCTGCAAATGATCCTACGAAAGGGATTCATACCCTGGTCCCTGGAAGCTCTAACTGTTGTATGTGGAGAAAGGGTCTTTGCAGAGCAGATGTGATTAAGGATCTTGGGATAGGAAGAGTATCCTGGATTGTGCAGGTGGCCCACAATGCCATCACATGTGTTCTTATTTGACACTGAGAGAATTAGACAATGTGATCATGGAAACAGAGAGTGGAGTGATGTGGCTACAAGTCAGAGAATGTTGGGAGACAGTGGGAGAAACTGTGCCTTATAGCCTCTGCAGGGAGTGTGGCCCTGTGGATACCTTGATTTCAGCCCAGTGGTACTTATATTTAGACTTAAATTTGTGTTTTAAACCACCAAGTTTATGGCAATTTGTTTTAGCATCAGTACAATGTTGTAATTTGTATAGTGTAGCCCTTATGCTTAAGATTTTTAGCTTTGTACTGATTCCAGCTCTGCTTTATGCCTTAAGCCTTTGGGCAGAAGACAGAAGCAGCAGTGACAGGGTGAAGATGGTGGGATGGTCCATCTTTAGCAAGGGATTTTGGAGCTCCCAAGTATCTACTAAGAAAGAAGGTCAGGTGAAAGCCTTAGTCAACTCAGACTCCTATTAGAGAATGTCATAGATTGTGAAGTTTTAAAAAAGAGGACACCCCCTATACACCCCCACCTCCATTTGGGAGGTTGGGAAGGTCAAACTGTCAGCAGATTTGGTGTCTTGGGAAGGCCGTCTCCTTGTCTGCAGATGATCACCTTCTTGCTTTATCGTGCTCTGCATATAAGAACATGAATCCCATCATGGGTAAGCCCATGAGCCACCTGGGTCTTCTGACCTTAACTAAATTAATTACCTCCCAAAGGCCCCATCAGCACTCTGGGTGGGTAGAGCTTTAATATATAAATTTTAGGGGGACAGCAACATTTTGTGCATGGTTTTCTGACTGGCCATTTTTGTTAGTGATCTGTTGTTTTACTTTTGTGCATAGAAGGAATAGAAGAGCTTGTGTGCTTGTAGGGGAGGCTGTAAGGAAGGAGCGAAATAAGAACAGTGAAGTTTGTGGATTTTTTTTTTGTAAAGTGTTAAGGGATAGAGGTACAGAATATTGGGTTAAATAACCCTTAGTTACTGCAGGGTGATCAGGCCAGCAATCTCCCAAGTGAGCAGATGGCAAAGGCTTAAATAAATGAGACAATGGAAATGATTTTGGGGCTCCAGGAGGGACTAACTCTATGAGTGAATTCTATCCATACCCAAATGTGTTATTTTCAGAGAAGTGCTTGCAAATACCAACTTGAAACCTCTTATCTTTCCAATTAGAAGCACAACATGCAAATCTTAAATAAACCAATTTACATTTAGTATAAAATTCACATTTTTCAAAATATAGGTAGTAAAGTTGGTTTCTTCCAAGATCCAACAGCTTGATGTGGGGTTGACTTGAATACATGCTCTGACATAAATTCACTCTTCACATCACATGAGATATAATACTAGTTTGGAATTTATTTTTGTTAACAAAAATATTTTCTACACACAAGTAATTTAAGGTAGACTAAACAACATTCTGCTTATTTAAAGGAAAATAAATGTATCTTTATGAATTAAAAGTGTGCCTGCCGCCCACATTTTATGGCTCTAACCCATAGTTCTTGAAATAAATGAACATATATCGTTAAGATTATATTAAAATAAGCTTTATAATACAATCTTTCAATTTATATAGTTCTAAAATAATATTCTTTCTACATAAAAATACTTAATTGTCATGGATTAAGTAAAACAGTTAAATTCTTCTAATAAATCTTCTTTATTTTTTTTTGGTACTGGGAATTGAACTCAGGACCTTGTGCTTGCCAGGCAGGTGCTTATGCCACTGAGCTACATCCCCGGCAAATACTTTTAATAAATTTTATGAAAGCTTATGACATTCCATTTTTCACTTTCTTTCTGTCTCTGTCTCTACCTCTCTGTCTTTGTCTTTGTCTTTGTTTCTGTCTCTCTGTCTGTCATAGTGCTGAGAATTGAACCCAGGGCATTGTGCATGGTAGGCAAGCGCTTTACCTCTGAGCTGCATCCCTAGCCCTGACAGCCCATACCACTACTTAAGGGGCAGAACTATGAGTTGCAGTACTCCGGGAGAGCACTATCTGTTGAATGTTCAGAACACTGGAACTGTGTTCCAAGAGAGTGTGCAGGAGCCTGACAAATGTCTCTTTCCATAGATTGCACCATTAAACTCTCCCATGAGCTTTCAGAGGCCCACGGTTAAAAAGGACACAGCTGGAGGGCTTAGGAAAGTGTGTATTTGGGGTGAGGCATGAAGGGGCAGGCATTAGCATGCCCAGTGGGTAGAAACCAGGCGTGGCAGGACTGGGGAATAGGAATCAGTTTAGCTATGGACACCTCAGGCTTGTGATTCTTGAGGATACTGAGATAGACAGGTCTGGTTTGCAGTTAGATATGTGTGCTGGGGGCTTTGTTTGGAGGGGGGCCTTGAGGCATTTTCTAGGCCTTAACAATGAGAACTACTAAAGACAATATTTACCTACTTCCAGAATCTGTCAGGGCTTATCCCAGGAGAGGGGCCTTGATGATTTGACTCCAGAGTTACCTGGAAGTGGATTTGGACGAGGGCCCTGTGCTGCACGGTGCAGGGGGCCTTTTCTAGTCCCACCCCTCCCCCATATATGATATTTAAGGTGCAGGAAGCACCTTCCGGGCTTCGCTGCGTGTGACACAGCATAGTTAGCTTGAGGTTACGTTCAAGGTGCTTTGTTGATACAGCATTCTGTCGTGGGGCACCTGTGGGGATCACGCGGCTAGGAGCTTAGCTGGGCTGCGAGGGATTTGAATGGCACCTGTGGTCATTTGCTGTGTGATGCCTGCAGGAAGACCGCGTCTGAGCTGCCATGGCCGTAGCTGGGGCTGTGGCCGCACTGTAGGCCCCTGTGATGCTAAGAAAAGGTTTGACGGAAGAAGCTATCTGTACTTGACCTCTGCTTTGAGGCAGGGCGTGAAGTGTTAAAGTCTTGTCTATTAGAAAGAGCTTATCACTTTTAATCGGAGCACAAGAACTGTACACAGCATCCACCTCCTTCCCTGAGCTGCCAAGTGGAGCCTTTGTAGGTCAGAGATGAGAAAGTGTGTGTGGGAAGGAGACAGAGTAGTAGGGGAGGGGTGGGAGGAGAGCAGGACTTCAAAGCCGGTGAGAAGCATCAAGAGGCTGGGAGAGAGACAGAGAGCGAGTTACAGTAAAGGTAAAGCATATCTCAGTGAACAATGACCATTTAGTTGAGGAAAGGGCAGTGGGCGTCAGCTGATAGCTAACATTGTCTGACTATGAAAGGAGTAACCTTTCTGGGGAGCAAGGGATTCACACAGGGAAGAGGAGGAAAGGCATTGTTCTTGACAGAGCCAGATAGAATGTGGCTTTTATTAAAATAAGAAAGGTCAAAGGAAGACAGGTGTTGAAAGCAGGCAGAGTCTAGCGGAATAATTCAAAGTGCTCGGAAGCAGATGCTTTCCCTATTGGCTTCCTGGTTTCTTCTGATGCCATCACCAGTGGGACAGGCTGTGTAACGCTGAGCTGAGCTGCTCTTTCCTGCCCCAGCTCTTTGCGATGGATGATCAGCCACAGTTCTTCTGCATTTAGTCAGAAATATGGAGCACTAAATCTTGTTTCTTTTCTTTTTGTCAGTGTAGGAGAGTTGGACCCAGGCCCTCTTGCATGCTAGGAAAGCGCTGTAGCCCTGAACTGCATCAGCACCCATGCAGTACTAATTCTATTTGGATTCTGTGGGAAAGAACTTGAGCACCTTTAGCTTAGATAGTGCATTTATGTGACCCAGAATCTGCACAGACTGTACCTACAAAAGTTGTTTATTTGCATGGTGCTCTCTAGACTGGTCTTGTCAGTGGACAAAGATGTCAGTTCCTCATGTGACCTGTGGAAAGAGTGTTCAGTTCATGGTTATCCATCCTTAGCTGCTATCATTCACTCCTTGGAGTTCCTTTCCAAGAAGAGAGGCTGTAGAGTGGGAGACAGTCTCCCTGACTCTACAATTCATTGAGAACAAACCAGATCTTTTGAGGGTTTACTATTGACTTTTAAGAGTTGAATTATATCTTCCCTGTTATAGTTTGAGTCTCAAATGTTGCCCAAAGAGAATTTTGCTACAGGTCTGATTCCCAGCCCACGGTGGTGAGAGCTTTGGGAAGTGGGTCCTAGTAGTGGTTCCATAGGACACTGGGAATATGGTCTTAGACGGGATAGGAGGTTCCCAGCCCCTTCTTTTCCATCTTTGTTTTATGTTCCGGCCGTGTACTCCATGCCATAGTGTGCTGCCTCACCACAGGCCCAAAAGCATCAGGACCAACTGATTATAGACTGAAACCTCTGGGTCTGAGCCAAAATAAACCTCTTCTCTCCATAAGTAGATTAGCTCAGGTAGTTGTTATAGTGGCAGAAAGCTGACCAATGCTGCTTCTTTCTCCCAACATAGGTGTGAAAGTCCTAACCTCAGGTTTCTCAGAATGTGTTCTTATTTGAGAACAGAGGCATTGCAGGTGCATTAGACACAGTTATTCTGGAGTAGGCTGGGGCCCTAGCACAGTATGACTGAGAAGAGGGGAAATGTGAACATGGTATGTACACAAGGAGAATACCACGTGCTGACAAAGAGACTCAAGAAGTGACACCTACAAGAAACCTCCCTCAGAACGCTCAGAAGAAACCAACCCTGCAGACACCTTGACCTTGAGCACACACCCTCCAGAACTGAGACAACTGAGACTTCTGTTGTTAAAGCCACATAGTGCCTTGTTGTACTTTGTTATGGGAGTCCTGGCAAGCAAAAACACAGGTCGTTGTGAGTCATGAGATAGCAACTGTGTGGACATTGCAAAGGAGATGACATTCCTGGAATCTGAAGAAAACCTTTAACATCTTGGTCATGACCATGTTGGCTTCATAGTTCCCTGACCCTTTCTTTTAACTAAATCTTTCCCCTGAACAGCTCAGCATATACCAAATGACTCTGAGTCATTATAATACATACTGAATATACTATTTGTTCAAATTATTTGCTCTTTTCTCATTTCACTAGCTTTAGATTTGACCCATGACTTGAATTGGCCAGTGGACCATGAGTGCATACATAAGACCAAATAGAGGTCTCCAGTGCCATTGCTCTATATGTGACATTCTGTGCACTCTGCTCTCTGCCTGAACATATGGCCTGCCTCAGATAGGAGTGGGGCCGCTGACTCGAGTCCTGAGACAAGAACACCTGTGGAGGCCAGCCTAGCTCAGCAGGACTGAGGAAAGTAACATGGGTGAGAAACCAATGATGTGAGTGTCATTTGCTACTGCACCATAGCTTACATTTGTGTGTCAGATTCTGTGCTAGGAATTTTCATGTTGTACTTAATATGCATTTCTATCCCATGTGGAGGAAATGAGCTCAGACAGTTAAGTGAATTTAAAAACCCCCATGGCTAGTAGAGCTGGCAAATGACTCCACATTATATCAACTCTAAAATCTGCGTTCTTTCCCACCTCTTAGGATGCCTCTTCTCATCAGTCATTCTGTGGTTCTAAATCTTGCCAAAGAACACCCACTGTAACTGGATATACTACGTTAGTTTTTGGTGAAAACCCAGATTTCTCAAATCCATCTTTGCATCCAGGACTGGGATTTGGTTCTTGTGGGAGTCAGAGGTGAGTTTCCCCAGGGTGTCCTTCCACGTGTTCTCAAAGAATCTTGTCTGTCTCCCTTCTTAGACCTCTTTCTTTCTTTTTTTATTTTAAAGAGAATAAAAAATAATAAAAAATTAGAGATGATACAGAATTTCAAAAACAAGTTGATATGAATTCAACAATGATTGTTATATTGCATGTTGTTGTCTTCAAAGTAGTTGCTCAGATTACCAGATATAAGCATGTAAAATTCATAAAAAAATTAAGCATGAACTGTTCCTTTCAACAAACCAATAGAAATTACTACTACAATTATCTTAGCTATTTTGTGTATATATATATATTTTCCCCCTTCCTTCTTCCTTTCTTTTCTCCTTTCCCTCATCCCAGTTGTTCCTTCCTTTTGAGCAGTTTCTTTCCCTTTCACAATATCTGTTGTACCTTTCAGATTTTATTTATTCTTTCAGGTTCTTACACTAGGGAGACAGTATGATGTTTACTCATGCAGGGCTGATTTATTTTACTTATAAGTAGGGTCTCTAGTTGCATCCATTTCCCTATCAAACCTGCATGTTCTATTGAAGTTTTCTGCCTCAAAATGCCCTCCTCAGTCTTATAAATGATCTTGTCCATCTTAGGAGTGACCTTTAAACTTGAGAATCTAGGAGAGTCACCTGGAGGGTGATTCTCTTAAACACGGACTGTTAGGCCTCCACAGCCCCAGGTACTGACTGTGGGCTTTACATCTACAAATGCTCTGATGGTGTTGCTGCTGCTGGCACAGGGGTGATAGTTTAAGAACTACAGCTTCTATAAAATGATAGTTATTAAAAGGAAAATTTCTCAATAATTTGCACTACTGCCACTTCTTGACACTTTATGAGTTTCTTACACACCCCTCCTCTCTACCTATAACTTTAAAGAGAAGAATAATTGCTTCTGCCTGTGATCTGGGTCCCAATTCTGTCTACTTTCTCAGAGTGATGAAATCATTTCCATTTTTTGTCCTCTATTTTTGACTAAATCAGATTCTTGTGTTTTGATGCACTGGGCAGTGAACCCAGGGCCTTGAGCATGCTAGCCTCCTACTGTACTACCAAGGTTCTTCTCTAATCTTCCTTTATTTTGAATATATCTGTATATCTATATATTTTTTCCTCTATTGGCTTTCCCTTCTGAATATACATGCATCTGATTCTTTTTTTTTTGTTTTTTTTTGAGACAGGGTCTCACTATCAGTTCAGGTTGGACCTGAGTTCAGTTTGTAGCCCAGGCTAGCCTCAAACTCAAAATGATCCTCCTGACTCAGCCTCCTGAGTGCTGGGATTACAGTTGTACACCACCATGCCTGGCCATTATTCTTTTTAATTTTATAAACAACAAACAAAACTCCTTCTTGCCATGAGACTATCTTCTAGCTCTTTTCTGAACATTTACAGCCCACTGTCTTGAAAGAGATGATATCCTCACTTTTATTTTTGTGGCCAAGGGTTTGAACTCAGCATGTCACGCATGCTAGGCAAGCAGTGTACCACTGAGAAGCACCTTCAACACAATATACTTACTATTACCAGTGTAGTAGGGAGATTGTAAAGATGTTGCACCCAAGATTCCTGTTTTCTGATGTCTTGGTGAAGCATTGATCTAGATAAGGTAGTTAATTAGCTGAATTAACACAGGGAGATATCCTGGATTGTCTTTTTCTTTTTGTCTTTTTGAGACAGGGTCTCACTATGCAGTTCAGGCTGGACTTGACTTCACTTTGTTGCTCAGGCTGATCTTGAACTTGCAATAATCCTTCTGCCTCAGCCTCCTGAGTATCCTGGATTGTCTAGGTGGACCGACTGTAGTTGCCTGGGCCCTTAAAATCACAAAAGAAGGCAGAAGAGAGGAATCAGGAGGAAAGGTAAAGGAGATTTTAAATGTAATTAAGAGTTGACTTGGACTGGGCAGGTGTCTTGAATGCATGAAGTCCAGCTCTGAAAAAAAAAGTAGAATTTGACTCATCGTTCCTGGCTTTGAGGATGGTGACAAGGTTTGTGTGCAGCTTCTGGAAGCTGAGAATTATCCTGAACTGGGGCTGCCCTCAAGGAAAAAAGGATCTCTGTTCAACAACCAGGGAGAATTGCTACTTCCTAGCTAAGAAGAAGATTCTTTCTCAGAGTGTCCAGAAAGGATCCCAGCCATCTACATTGATTTAGCCCACTGAGACTGGAAGAGAGACTGGAAGCAGCCTGCTTGGCATCAGAACCACTGAACTATGGGATGTTAAGAGTGTGTTGTTTTAAGCTGCGACATTTGTAGTAGTTTATGAGGCAGCAATAGGTACCCTTCACACCCCTTCCACATCTGCCATTCACCTTTTTCCTAGTTGTTTTCAGCTTTCTTTTCTATCACACTACTAAATTGATTATTATGATTAAAGTTCCCATTATATTTTGTTGCTAAATCTTATGGATATATTTCAGACCTGTGTGATAGGAAATTTGATGCCACTTACTACAACTCTAATCTCATTTGAATTCCATGATATCATGCTCCACAATTTCCTGTTTTCTCTGTCATTTTTTACTTCCCTTTCCTTCAATAGCGTTTTTCCTTTTGCTGTCACTGAAATATCTGCCTTCTCCAAAGTTCCAGTTTGTTTTCTTATTTCTTAACTGTCCTTGATCCATCTTGTTCTCCTTCACGACCCCTACTATATAATGACTAAAAAAGTTACTGAGAAGGAAAAGCTTTCCTCCACCTTTTCTGTTCTGTGCTTCAGGGCCAGTGATTTAAATGAATAAAAGGCAGGTTATTAGGAGAAAAAACATGCAATTTGTGTTAACTTTTATAGGTACAAGACGTCATAGAAATGAAGTGCACCTCTATGAAGTGCCTAGACTTTGTATCAGTGAGCTCTCTTACTGTTGGACCCAGTACCCAGCACTCACAGTTTAAAAGGGAAAAGCTTTACTTTAGCTCATGGTTTGGAAAGATTCACTTCAAATTCAGCTGGCCCCAGGCAGGAACATTATGGTGGAAGGGCACAGTGGAACAAAGCTGATTAGTTCAGCTAGGGAGGAGAGCAGGGGAACAGTGCCAGAGAGGAAGAGTGAGGGATCAGACATAGCACCAGAACCCATCACAACCCACCCACAGCCACAACCCACCCAGCCACAACCTAGGAGCATCCTCTACTAACCTGCTAGGACTTCTTAATCCCATGACGTTGACATAGTAAGATTAATGGTCACAGACATAGGGGCAGTAAGATTAATGGTCACACACATAGGGGCTTATATGTTTTTTTAAGAAGTGAGTTTGGGCTTTTAAGACAGTAAATTATGAGGAAGTAACTAGAAAGTACATCAGAGAAATTGTAGAAGATAACAGTAATTTCAATAAGTTCATTCATGCAGACACATCTTGGTGCCAACTTTCCATCTCCAGGATGATATTGCTTTCTTCCACCTGGTATGGGGAAGGGATTACCTTCACAAAGGAAGTCTGTGCTCACCTATCAGGCTGATAAAGGGAGGACAGAAGACTCTTCCTGCATCTGTTATCCTCAGCTGCCTTTGTGATATCATGATAACCCTGATATTAAAGTGATGAATTTTGGGTCTATTGGGTAGCCTATTGTGAATATCCTGTAAAGTCTTTATCTGTAGTTCTACAACTGCTGTGACTTAACATTTTCCCTCTACTTGGTCCCATAACACTTTAAGAACAATTCATTTTAAACTGAAATCTTTTTATTTGAACTCCTGGGTTCAACTGATCCTCCTGCCTAAGCCTCCTGAAGAGCTGAGAATATGCTACCTGTTCTGGCTGAAGTAATTCCTTACCCTACTTTTACCAGATCAAATTCTCTTTTAATAATTTTTGTAAATGGTATTGATAGGGCAAGAGGAACTCCATTTCTTTTTATAACTCCATTTTATAAGTCACTTAAATTTACTTAAATTGTAGATGAACTCACTCCTTCACCCCCTCCCTTGTAGCTGACCATTAACCACAGAAAGGAGACAGAGCTATAAAATAAGGAACAAACAGAACAAATTAAGGAGTGGGCTAAGCATTAAACCACTATGACTGCCCAAGTTCCACTTGACCAACTTATGGGAAATGTAAACCTTGTGACAATTATGTGACATTCTTGTAAAATTCCCCAAAATGAGGTAATGTGATTGTATGGTTACTATGGAAATTTAAAAGATACTTAAGTGGGAAACAAAGTCTAACTGAGACTGACATCTTCCCTGATTCCTATTCAGGCTGTCAGTCACTGGCAATAAAGCTTTGTTTGTTCCCACATTTTTGGTTTCTCATGAGTGCCTGTCTCCTTGAATCTCACCATAACAGTATCATCCACCACCCTGTATTAGCTAAGATTAGGACTGAATAACAAAAATCTTAAGTAATAATGCCTTAGTTACTTTTCTTGTTGCTGAGATAAAATATCTGATGTCCAAAGTTAAAGGAAGAAAAGATTATTTGGCTCACAGTTTACAGAGGTTTCAGTTCATAGTCAGCTGGCTCCAAGGCAGGGTGGGATTGCAGAGGAGAAACCATCCATGGCAGGCAGAAAGCAGAGGCAGCAAGGCAAGGGACAATAGCAGCTTCTTTCTGTCCCTTTTATATTTTATCTAGGCCAAAACTATGCCAAACCAATCAGTGGACTGATTTAGTAATCACACACCCTTGATCCCAGCATCACCGACTCTAGATCCAGCCACCTCTGGAAAAGCCCCACCTGTGACTGAATGAGGCTTGCGGGGGAACATCTAGACACAAGTCATAACAAATAATGAGTGAAAATAGTTGTTGGGTTTTCACACAAAAGAAACTGAGAGCTAGATAAGTCAATCCTGTATGGTAGCTTCTTGGTGACCAAGCATGAAGGTTACTTCGACCACTGTGTTCCAATACTGTAGAATGTGATGTCTGTCCTCAGGGTCACCTCACAGTCTATGACAGCTGCCAGAGATTCTGCCATTGTGTGGGATTCTTGGCAATAGGACAACAGACATGAAGAAGGTCAGCTAAGGCTGAATGGGAGACTGGGATATACAAATGGTAGTGGCATATATTTCTACCTTGAATAAAGTTGAAGTTATGTTACCAAGCAGGAAGGAGAGAGGTGGGTGCTGTGGACAGTGAGTAGTCAAGTCAGCAACTACCACTCTTCTTATCCGCCAATTGCCAGAATCAGAAACCTAAAGACATATTAGTTCCTCTTTCTTATTCTTTAGCCACCAGCCTCCATGCAGTCTTCTTTCTTCATTCTCCCTTCACTTTCATTCAGATTTCCCTAATTTTAATCTGTGATAATATGATAACAATAGTATTTATTGAACTCTCATTCATGTATCACAATGCCCAGTGCTTTATATGCATTTTATCATTTTTATCCTCATAACAGAGCCTTAGGAGATTTTGACATCTGCTCAAACTCCCCTGATAAGCAAGCAGCAGAGCTTGAACAAATCATAGATCCTTCAACCCTGCAATTGCTGCCTCACACCACCCTCAAGCAGAAATCCCATGTAGTAGAATCAGGAACAAGCTTGGGCTTTGTTAAGGCAAACTGATAACCAAGGTCCATTTTCAGGTGTGACCTCCTAGCCATCTTGACAGTGAGTGACCACTGAGTGGTCTTTCTCAGATGCCAATTAATTCCTACTTTCCACACAATTAATATCTGCAGTGGGTTTTTGCAGCTTTCAAAAGGAATCTTCAACATGATCTTAGCTCTTCAGCCCCTAGTAGCTCCCTGTGAACAAAGTCTGCTGAAACCCCAGTGCCATGCTACATTTCCTGGCATGTAATACATTTTTTCTGGGTTTTATCACTCACTTTCCCTCTTCCTGGAACACTTTGTCTGTTCCCCACCCACTTCATCTAGACTCAGTTCATAACTTATCTTTTCCAAGAAATACTTCCTGATTTTGCCTTTACTCAATTTAGGCTAATTTCTCTCTCTCAGAGGTCTCTTGGCAACCTGTATAGACTTCTATGCCAAATGGCAGTAAGCAGACTATTTTTTTTATTTTAAAGAGAATTTAAAACAAAGAACAATGGCAAAATGCCAAGAACACAGATAAAAACAAAACAAAGCAAAAACAATAAGAGTGATACAGGGTTTCAGAACAAAATGATAGGGATTAACAGTGGTTGTTATATTACATATTTTTATCTTCATCAAAGTTGATCAGATTACCAGATGTAAGA
>NW_004955463.1:9759532-9786712 GCF_000276665.1 Chinchilla lanigera
TTTTCTTTTTACTCTGTTGGTGGTTTCTCTTGATGTGCAAAAACTTTTCAATAAAAGTAGATCCTAGTTGTTGATTCTTTGAAGTATTTCCCATGTGGTTTGGTTTTTGTTCATGAACTTTCGCCTACCCCTATGTCTTCAAGATTTCTACATACTTTCACTTCCAGTAGATTTAGTGTTTGTGGTTTAATATTTAGATCAGTAATCCATTTTGACTTGAATTTGGTACATGGTGATAGAATGGGTCTAGTTTTAGACTTTGGAATGTGGAGAGACAGTTTTTCCACCACTGTTTATTAAAGAGGCTATCTTTCTTCCAGTGAACATGTTTGGCCCCTTGTCAGAGATAAGGTGGCTGAATGTGTTTATAGTTGTGTCTGCATCTTCTAATCTGTTTCATTGATCTTCAGGTCTGTTTTTTGCCAGTATCATGCTGATTTTATCACAGTAGCTTTGTAGTATAATTTCAAGTCAGGGATTGTGATGCCTCCTGCTTTGTTTTTGTTGCCCGGGATTACTTTTGCTACTCTTGGCCTCTTCTGGTACCAAATGAATTTTAGGAATGTTTTCTCTAGATCTGTGAGGTATACTAAGGGTATTTTAATTGACATTGCATTGAATCTATACAATAATTTTGGGAGTATGGCCATTTTCACAATTTCCTATCCATGAGCAAGGAATATCTTTCCATTTTCTGAAATTGTCTTTGATCTCTTTTTTTAGAGTAATGTATTTTTCTCTGCATACATCTTTTACTTCCTTTGTTAGATTGATTCCTAAGTATTTCATTTTTTAGATGCTATTTTGAGAGATGTGGCTTCACTAATTTCTTTCTCAGTCCATTTGTTGTTTGTGTACAGAAATGCTCTTGATTTTTGAGTGTTGACTTTGTATCCAGTTATGCTATTGAATTTGGTTATTAAATCTATATGCCTTTTGGTGGAGTTTTGGGGGTCTTTTATATGGAGTATCATGTCATCTGCAAATAATGATAATTTTACTTTTTCATTTTCTATTCTTATTCCTTTTATTTCTCTCTCTTGTCTAATTGCTCTGGCTAATACTTTTAGAACTATATTGAATAAGAGTGGTGACAGTGGACATCCTTGTCTTGTTCCTGATTTTAAAGTGAAAGTTTTCAATTTTTGTCCATTTAGTATGATGTTGGCTGTTGGTATGTCATAGATGGATTTGACCAGGTTGAGGTAAAGACCATCTATTCCTATTTTCTGTAGGGTTTTTATTATGAATGAGTGTTGGACTTTATCAAAAGCTTTTTCTGCATGAATTGAGATGATCATGTGACTTTTGTCTTTGGCTCTATTGATATGGTGTATCATATTAATTGATTTGCATATATTGAACCATCCCTGCATTCCTGGGATGAATCCCACTTTGTCATGGTGTGTAATCTTCCTTATGATTTGTTGCATTCTGTTTGCTAGTATTTTATTGAGAATTTTTGTGTCTATATTCATTAGGGAAATTGACCTGCAGTTCTCTTTTTTGGTTGGGTCTTTGTCTGATTTTGGTATCAGGATAATACTTGCTTCCAGGAATGAGTTGGGGAGAATTCTTTCACTTTCAATTTCATTAAAGAGTTTGAGAAGAATTGGTATTATATCTTCTCTAAATTTCTTGTAGAATTCAACTGTGAATCCATCAGGACCTGGGCTTTTCTTTGTTGGCAGTTTTTTAAAAAATTACATTTCCAATTTTGCTGGCTGACACTGAGTTAGTCAGAATTTTTATGTGTTACTCATTCAGCTTTGGTAATTCACATGTATCTAGGAATTGGTCCATTCCTCTGCGTTTTCCATCTTATGAGAGTAAAGATTTTCAATGTGTTTATTGATGATCTAAATTTTTACAGGATCTGTAGTGATTTCATCTCTTTCATTCTTTATTGCATGAATTTCAGTTTTTCTTTCTTTTTTTTGATGAGGTTAACTAGGGGTTTATCAATTTTACTTTTTATTTCAAAGAACCAACTCTTTGATTCATTAATTCTTTGTATTTTTTTTAGTCTTCATTGCATTAGTTTCTGCTCTGAGATTTATAATTTCCCTCCTTCTTTGGTCTTTGGGTTGAACTTGCTCTTCTTTTTCTAGAAGCTTGAAGTGCTGCATAAGATTGTTTATTTGTGCTTGTTCTGTTTTTCTGAGATGGGAATTCATTGCTATAAATTTCCCTCTGAGGACTGCTGTCATTGCATCCCACAGGTTCCTGTAAGTTGTATCTACATTTTCATTTGATTGTAAATATTGTTTAATATCTACTTTCATTTCATCTGTGACCTATTTGTTGTTCAGGAGGGTGTTAATTAATTTCCACGTGTTTATGGAGTTTTTTGGGTTTCTTTTTTCATTAATTTCCAAATTCATTGCACTATGGTCTGATAGTGTGCATGCGATAATTTCAATTCCTTTGCATTTACTTAAGCATGTTCTATGTGCTAGCATATGATCTATTTTGAAGAATGTCCCATGTGCAGCTGAGAAGAATGTATATTCTGATGTTGTTGGGCGGAACACTCCATAAAGGTCTACTAAGTCCATTTATTCACAAGTTTGGTTTAGTTCTGCTATTTCTTTGCTAATTTTTTTTTGTCTAGTTCATCTATCTCTTTGTGACAATAGTGTGTTAAAGTCCCCTGTTATATTGTATATATACACTATTGTTGTGACAATAGTGTGTTAAAGTCCCACTCCCCTGATTGTGTTGCTGCCTATTTCATTTTTCATATCTATTAATATATGTCTTATATAGTTGGGTGCTCCTGTATTTGGTGCATAGATGTTTATGAGTGTTGTCTCTTTCTCTTGCAGTTTTCCCCTGACAAATATGTAGTGACCTTCATTATCTCTTTTGATTGTTCTTGGTTTGAAGTTCACATTGTCTGCAAACAGAATAGCTACACTCACTTTTTTCTGGGTTTCTGTCACATGAAGTATTGTTTTCCATCCTTTGATTTTTCAGTCTATGAATTTCCTTTTGAGTTTAATGTGTCTTTTGTATACAGCATACTGTTGAATTTTGTTTCTTGTTCTACTCTGCCAGTCTGCTTCTTTTGATTGGTGAGTTGAGACCATTTACATTGATGGTTATAACTGATATGTATTGGCTTATCTTTGTCATGTTATTTTCCTCTGGTTAGTTCCTCTTTTTTTCTTTGTTTAATTATTTGCTCTGCTTGGTGTTTTCTTTCTGTTGTTGTACTTGAAGTTTTGGTCATTTTTATCTCTTTCTAGAATATCTTCCAGACTCTTTGTAAAGGTGGTTTTGTGCTCATGAAGTTCTTCAGCTGTTTATTGTTGTGGAAATATTTTATTCCTCCATTAAGTTTGAAGGATTGTTTTGCAGGGTACATCAATTGGGTTGGAAGTTGTTTTCTTGCAGTTGTTTTCTTTTTTGATATTTTGTGTTGAGAAATCTGCTGTGATTCTGATGGGCTTTTCTTTTTAGGTGATCTGTTTTTTTTCTCTAACAGCTTTTAAAATTCTGTTCTTCTGCTGAATTACTGGGATCTTGATCAGTATATTTCTTGGTGTAGATTTATTTTGGTTATGGCTAATTGGAGTTCTATATGCCTCACTTAATGCATGTCTGATTCTTTTTGCATGCTTGGGAAATTTTCTGCTATTATTTCTCCAAATAGTTTTTTTTTTATGTCATTTGTGTTGATGCCTGCTGATTCATTGAGACCTATTAATTTTACATTGTTTTTGTTTGTTTCATCTTGCAGTTGTTGAATTGTTATTTCCTGGTTCCTTGTTATTTTTAAGATATCCTTCCTTTCACATTTGTAAGTGGCAATACTGTGTTCAAGGTCTGAAAGTCTGTCTTCAGCTTCATTCAAGCAGTTTTGCCAGGTTTGGATGGAATTTTTAATTTTCTGGATATCTGTTTGAATCTGTTTCATGCATTCTAGTTCTTCCCTATATTGTTCATGCAAGGTTCCCATGATTTTTCTATGCTCTTCTATTTTGTTATCTATGTCTTCTTATTGTGATCTGATGTCTTCTATGGCTTGATGGAGTTGTTCCTTTACTTCCGTTGCTATCATTTCAGAAATTTCAGGTGTATGACTTCCAAGCTCTTCTGTGTCAATTTCTCCGGGACTTGTTCTGGCCAGGATAGAGGTCTGAGATTGCATTTTCCCCTTTGTTTTGTCATTTTTTGAAGATCTAGACGTTCCCTGGAGCTCAGCCTCACTCCCATGATGGTGTGAGAGTGGCAGGGCAAGGATCTGAAGGTCCCCAGTGCTCAGTGTGGCTCCTGCAATGGTGTGTGGAGGCAGGGTGTGGTTGCAGATACTTCCAAAGTTTTCTGGTGTTCAGTTGGCTCCCAGGCTGGTGGGGGAGGTTAGGGAGAGGCTCACTGGGGTTCCTGAATCTGTCCAGTGTGCAGCCCTGCTTCCACAAGGGTGGCAGGGTGCAGGTCATGGTCACCAAAGCTTGAGATGTTGCCTAGGACCCATCCTGGTTCCCACGTTGGTGGAGGAGGGGTGAGGGTGCAGTCACTGTGGCTGCCAATGCTGTCCAGGGGTTCTGCTTGGCTTCTGCTGGGATGCAGGTGTTGCAGGGAGTGGCCACCAAGGACCCAGAAGGTGTTTGGGGGCTCTGTCTGCCTTGCATGCTAGTGGGGGCTCACCAGGGTTTAGTCCAGCTTCCACCAGGGTAGGGGGGCAGGTCATGGTTACTGAGCCTTGAGATGCTGCCTGGGACCCAGCCTGGTTCCCTTCACTGGTGGGGGTGGTGTGATGGGGCAGTCACTGAGGCCACAGATGCTGTACAGGTTCAGCTCTGCTCTTGCAGGAAGCAGACTATTTTGCAATCGCCTATTTCTTTTTCTCTTTTCTCCAGTAGTCTGAAGATCTCTGAGGTGATGAACTGTGCTATTGCATTTGTATAGCTAGAATCTAATAGTTTGTTTGGGTCTTAGTAAACTCTTGTTGGATTCATGAATGCATGTCAAAGATAAAATAGATTCTAAGTAAATATTGATTATATCATGTACCTTTCTAAAATTCTAAGACATAGAAAATGATCACAGTGTTTTTCTCACAGAACAGATATGCACATAGGCCTCTGGTGCACGTGAGTGGGAAGAGAGATGGTTGGCCTTAGAACTGCTGGAAGGAGAAAATAAGAAAATACAATGTCTTGTTTAATGCTTGCTACACAAAGAAAACCAGCAAACAGTTCTGCACTTAATTCTGCATTCTTTTTCTCCTTTTTTGTTCTCTCTTTACATCCTAGATAGAGAGCACTTTTATAGAATAAAGAATGCTGGAAACAAGAATGGAAACTTGAATTTCAGCCCCGATGATTGTTATACTAAAAAATCATGTAAACTGTTTTCCTTTTATTTCTTGAGTGACATTTTTTGTTTCTCCCCCAAATCTGAACACAGTGTTAGAGTTTACTCATTTGGAAAATAGCTATTGGGCTCACATAGTTTCCAGTTAGAAATTCACTGTAGGAGGAAGGATTTCTACCATGGGGTGGGCAGATAAGTTCCGGGGTGAGGCTGCAGCTGCTGACCTGGGCCTTCAGGACCAGCTCTGAGCCATCTGCTTGGCCTGCACTTGATTGGTTGGACACAGAAAGGAATGAAAACCAATCAAGAATGATGACCTTTAGTGGAATGAAGCAATTTGCAAGCAGCTGCAGAGATCCTGAGACTCCAGTAAGAGCAAGCAGATTTGCCTGGCTTTTATGTTGGACTTACATCAAACTCGTTAATGTCAATATGAAAGAAATTGAGCTTGTCTTTGTTGTGAGCCTAATGAAGCCTTTGCTGGTTGCACTAAATTTCTCCTTTTGATTTCCCTCTCTTTGCCTTTTTCTGTTTCCTTTTATTTTAGTGTCCCTCTTGGCAATGGCTCTTTCACTATTTTCAAACAAGGGAGGGGAGAGAGAGAGAAGAAAAGTTTAAAAAACACAAAAAACCTTAATGTGAGTTATTGGCCTTTTTCCAGAGTAAAGTGCTTAGACTCTTCCAAATTTAAGTCTGGGAAAACTCTGCTATACATGAAGCAAGTGGAGCACAATTATGGTTCAGGTGAAGACCCATATTGCAGGGGGTTGATTCCTCCCATCCTGCTGCTGACCCACTACAAAATGTAAAATATCTCATTTGGAAAGATTGATAAGTTAGGACTGTCACTCCTTTCTTCCCTCACTTCTCTCTGTCTGTCTCTCTTTTTCTCTGTCTCTTTGTCTCTGTTTCTCTTTCTCTCTCTGTTTCTCTCACTCTCTGTCCTCTCTCTCTCTCTCTCTGTGTCTCTGTTTTTTACAGTGCTTTGGATGGAACCCAGTTCAGAAGTAATTGGTGTCAGATACAGCCCAATAAAGCAGATTAATTATATTTATGTTAGGGCCTTACTTTTTTGTATTTGCCTGGTTTTCCCATGCTAGTTTGGGGCTTGGGTTAGATCTGCTTCCTAATGGTAGCTGCAATGGCTGCTGGCAGTTCAGCTCTCTATCCTCATCTGTTCAACCAGAAAAACTGGTGTGAGTAGCCCAGTCCTGAGGATCAGCCTGATTGTATGAGAAGAGACCACTTGCCTATTTAAACTAATCATTATGTCAAAGCATTTTCCCTTGTTGAGTGGCTTAAACCAGTCAGGGACCATCCCTGCAGCAGAGGTATGGTCCATCTCATATACTTGGAGTAAGGATATTTTCTCAAACAATGGTTAGGTATGCTTTATCAAGAGGCAACATACCAGTAGTAGTAATAATACTTGTAGTGGAAGAAACTTGTGTCTACCTAAGAGCCTCCTTAAGATGCTATCTGCAAATGGGTTTTCAATGCTAAAAACAAGTTTGATAACACTAGAAAAGACCATCCTTAAGACCTTTTCACTTTCACATTTTTTGGTTCTATTTTTTTCTTAAAAGAAATGAAAACAACTTTCTTGAACTATATATCACATAATTTACAAACTTAAAATGTAGGATTCAATAGCTTTTAGCACACTGACAAAGTTGTACAAGTATAACTATAACCACAGTCAAACTTTGGTCATTTTTGTTATCCCAGATCAAAACACTCTACTTATGAGCAATTATCTCCCAATCCCTGTCCCCTAAATCTAGGTAACCACTGAGTTACTCTCCATAGAAATTCCTATTCTGGGAATTTTATTTATTTATTTAAATTTATTTATCTATTTATTCAAAATAGACCATGCTCGTAATAACAATAAAACTTTAACATATCCAAAAAAACATGTAAATCCTTCAAAGAGAGTTGGGTCAAATGGAATTTCTATTTTTAGTTTTTTGAGGACTCTCCATACTGTGAGTGGTTCTGTGAGTTTACACTTTCACCAACAAGGAGGAAGAGTTCCTTTTTTACCACAGCCTCAACAGCATTTGATGTTGGTTGATTTCATGAAGGTAGCCATTCTTTCTGGGGCGAAATATAATCTTAATACTGCTTTAATTTGCATTTCTTGAATGGCTAGCAATGCTGGACATTTTTTTCATGTCATATCAGTCAGTGTTTATTAGAGAAGTAGACTTAATACAAGATATACAAATATATAAGAATTTATAAGGTTGAGTTATAGTAGCTGTCCACAGAGTCAGATGTGGAAGAGTGCAAGTAGTTTGTCTACACACTGGAGATCCAAAAATCCATTGGAAGGTATGGAGCTCACTATAGTGTCCCATGTGACTCTGCATCAGGATGCCAAGCGTCTGCACCAGAAGGCTGAAGGGTCTGTGCTGGAGGCTGAAGAGTATTTGTTGGGACCTAGAGGTGACATCTAAGGTGAAGGTGAAGTCTGAGTGCCTCTGAGGAACAAAAGCAGGTCTTTCTTCTTCATTTCTCTTTTATACCTTTCTGGAGACAAACCTCCCTAGGGTGGCTTTTGAACACTCAGAACTATGCTGAGTTGATTTAGATTTAGTTGGGCATTTCTTACTCAAATTGACACAATCAGTTAACTATCACACATGTATTCATTGGCCAATTGTATTTCATCTGAAAAGTGTCTCTTCATTTCAGATGCCCATTGTCTTTAAATTTAGGAGGGTCTAATTTTTTTTAGTTTTTTATATATTCTAGATCTTAATCCTTTGTCTGAGGAGTAGCTGCCCCCAACTTTTCCCATTTTGTTGCTTTACTTTGTTGGTGGTTTCCTTTAATGTGCAAAGCCTTTTAATTTAATGAGGACCCATCTGTTTATTCAGTAAATAACATTGTTGATAACAGGAAGACTCATTTTTAACTGAGTTAAGCAAAAGGAAAAATGGCACATCGGCATATATGACAGAAAAATGCCAGGGTAAGGCCAACTTTAAGTAAAGTTACCAGTGTCTTAATCACTTTCTCACTACTGGGCCACAATGTCCAACACCCAGAACTTCAAGGAGAACAGGTTTATTTTGGCTCATATTTTCAGTCCATAGTCTGCCTGCCCCAAGGTAGAGTGGCATCGGAGAGCAAAAGGAGCTTTATGTCATGGCAGACAGGAAGCATAGAGGGAAGAGAGTAGCTGAGGCAGGGGACATAGGCCTCCAGGTCAACCTCAGTGACTTGCCTACGTAGACCCATTCACCCACCCCCATTAAATTTAGTTATAGTCCCCTATAACTCAGTCACCTTACAAATCCTTGCCCATGAGTGCCTGAGGCTTTGGGTACAATGGCTTGTATACAATGTTTCCCCAAAACCTTATGGGTTCATAGGGGGTGCTTTTTGGAGATAGTTGGATCTAGGGTGTGTGAATATGGATTAAGAATGTGTGACAAATAATTAGTCTACTGACTGGTTTAGTATAGTTCTGGGTGAGGATAACAGGAAACCCCAGCCTGGGTAGCACCAGGAGGCAACAACCAATAGGTCTGTAGCTTGTATGCAATAAAAGGGAAAGGAGAAGGAAGACTGCTGCTTCCCGCTTCCTTCCTGGCATGTCATGGGCTGTTTCTCCTCTGCCATGCTGCTCTGCCTTGTAGCCAGCCAACTATGGACTGAAAACTGTGAGCTAAAATTAACCTTTCCTGCTTTAACTTGTGGATGTGAGAAATTTTGACTCAGCAACAAGAAAGTAACTAAGACAGGGGACATACAGATATAAACCATAATAACCAGAAATTAGCTTCTCTCCATTTCTGGTTTTATAGTTAGTTAGCTTCATCCTTGGGCCTCACTAGGGGTTTTTCCTATGACCCAAGATAATATCCTAAATCTAAGATCAACAAAAAAAATATATATATTTTTTCCTATAGTTCATACATAAATGTTGGGATAAACTCTGATTTGAACAATGTGGGATTACTGAAATAGTCATGGCCCTAACATTTCTTAGTCCATTGACTGGTCAGTGTAAGTATACAAACTAGTTCTGGTCAATTGACAGACTGTGTTCTTGGGCCACTGTGTTGGATATATATGTTTTATATGTGTGCATTTATATTTTATATTTTATGTATATTCATATATTTTATAAATTCATACATATTTTATCTATATAAATAGATAAAATATTCTTATTTATATTTTATATGTTAATTTATGTTCATTTTTTGCTATTATGTTGTAGAAGTTCTTTATATACTTTGGAAATTAACTTCTTATCAGGTATATGACATTAAAGTACTTTCTCTCATCCCATGGTTGCCCATTCTCTCTCTCTCTCTCTCTCTCTCTCTTTTTCTTTTTTTTTTGCTGTGCAGAAGCTTTTTAGTTTGATGCAGTCCTCCTCGTTTGTTTTTGTTTTTGGTATTCTATCTGGGAAATCATTGCCACTGCCAATATGATGAGGAATTTTACCAACACCTATAGATTAAAGGAGGATTTACATTTATGTCTTTAACCTATTGGAGTGGATTTTTGATATGGATTTTAGACAAGTCTCAGGTTCATTGTTTTGCATGTGAATATCTAGTTTTCCCAGCCAGTATATTTGAAATCACTGTCTGGCATCATATGCTTTGACACTTTCTTTGAAGATAACTTGCCTATATCTCTCTCTCTATATTTCTAGGTTCTCTATTCTGTTCCCTGGTCTAGGTCTGTATGCCAGTGTCTCCTGGTTTAAATTGCAGTAGCTTTGTAATATATTTGGGAATAGGTATGCATGATTGTCATGGTTAAGGTGGAGTGTTAACTTGATTGGGTTAGGGGTCTTCCAGGAGATTGGTGGAGAGTACTTCTGGATGTCTCTAAGTGATCCATAGAGGCATGGCCTTAGGGTCTATGTCTGGGTCTTGACATTTATTTTTTATTGGTATTGTTTCCTTGCTCTGCTTCCAAGATACTGTGATCTAAGCAATTTTGTTCCACTACATTTTTCTTCCATGAATTTTCTGCCTTGGAGCCAGCTGACAATGGGCTGGATCCCTTGAAGCCACAAGTCAAATTAATCTTCTCCTCCTTTAAATTGTGGTTGTCAGGTATTGTGCCTTAGCAATAAGAAATCTGACTAATATAAAAAGTTGTATTAGTCAGAGAATCAGTGCTGTTGCTGTGACTATACTTGACTGTGTTATTTAGAAGCCTTTGGAGCTGGTTTAGAAAGGCTTGAAGATGCAGGCTAGAGAAGACTTAGAATGCTGTAAACAGAACCTGATGGGTGATTCTGGTTAGAGCTCAGAAGACTAGAGTGCTGATAGAAATGTGGACAATGAAGGCCAGGCTCAGTTTGAAACAAAGACACCATTGGTAGTTGGGCTAGAGGTCATGTGTATTACACTCTGACAAAAATTTTTGTTTATATGCTGTCCATGTTCTGAGACTGAGATTAATGGTGATGAACTAATTAATTTAGTGGAGAAAATTTCAAGGCAGCCAAAAATTCAGGCTGAGCCATTGGTATTGCTGCTTGCTTTCAACCAAATCTATAATGAGACCTGGGGACAAAAGAAAGAGCAGAAACATTTGAAAAAGTTAAATTTTGGCATAGTGGAGCCATGTGTAAAGTTGGGGACAAAATAGGTATGGTTGCTCAAGAGATTAGTGTCATTAAAAAGAAACAAAGTACTTTGTATAAGGACAGGAAGAAAGATGCTTGAGGCCATTTAAGAAATCAGCAAACCCCACCTATCAAGATGGAAATGTGTAAACCTTTTCATTTTAGAAGAGAGCCCTTGGACTTTAGAAGGGGTCCTAGAGACTTGGTCTCCTGGAATGAATTTCACTTGCTGAGCCATCCAAGTATTCAGAGGTCACTGTAGACATGGTTTAAGTGGGCTTAGCTACTGCTCCCA
Source organism: Chinchilla lanigera (assembly GCF_000276665.1). NCBI lineage: Eukaryota > Metazoa > Chordata > Mammalia > Rodentia > Chinchillidae > Chinchilla > Chinchilla lanigera. The sequence goes on from NW_004955463.1 coordinate 9,770,758, forward strand.
CTGACAGCAATCCTTACTGTTATCTTATTTTACTGGCATGCAGAGTTGTGGGCTCAGGAATGCTTCCTCCTAGAGTTCAAACGAAGGTCTGAGAGGAACACAAGGAGCTCCTAGCATAGCACTTGAAGCTATTGTAATGAAAGAAAGTGCTGTGAAAACCTCAGGAAGTTTTCACTGATTCCTGGTATAGAAATATCAGGAATGTGGAGTGCCTGCTGAGAAAAGTTGCAATGAGCAGAACTAGCCCAAGAGAGTGGCCATGTTAGCTACAAACAGCAAAACCATAAAGGTTGGTTCACCAGAACACTGTGGAACTCATTTTGCCACTGTGTACCCAAAACATGCTGGATAAAGAGCTATAGGATGTAAGTTTTGCTGGATTTTGGTCTTGCTGTGGTTTAATTCTTTTCTATTCTCTTGTTCCTCCATTGTGGAATGGAAATGTTAACCCTGTGCCATTGTACCTTGGGGCTTTATAACTTTTAAAAATTTTTACAGAAATTTTCAGCTAAAAGTTGCCTTGAGAGTCAGAAAAGACTTGGTCTTGGTCTTTTGAAAAATACTGTGACAAATTGTGCTGCTATAAACATGGGTCCACATATATTGCTGTGCTATGATATTTTCAGTTTTTCTGGAAAAATACCCAGAAGGGGAATAGCTGGGTTAAGTGGAACTTCTAATCCTAGTTTGTGAGGAATCTCTACACTGATATCCACAGTAGTTTCACCAGTCTGCACTCCCACCAGCAGTGGAGAAGGGTTCCTTTTCCCCCACAACTTGTTTTGAAATTCTGTATCATTTTTATTGTTTTTGTCTTTATTGTTATCTTTTATTGGTTTTTTCTCTTTAAAATAAAAATAAAAAATAAATTATAAAAAGAAAAATGCTGGAACTTTTGAGTCTTTAGGAAAGAAATTATTGTGTTTTGCTTGTATATGGGATAGTTGAACATATTAGGTTGAATGATTAGTTACTGTGTTCATTGGGCGACTAAATGTAGTTTAAGGACACGTGTTGGGGTATTAAGTTGACAAGGGGTATGATATGACAATTAAGATAGAGTGTCAACTGGATTGGATTTGACATTGGCCTAGGGGATTGGAGAAGTATATTTCTGGGTGTGTCTGGGTGGGTCATGGAAGTGTGACATGGATAATATATATAGTCCCTCTTTTATTTCCTGGCCACCGTTAACTAAGCACCTTTCCTTCACCACACTTTTCTACCATGATGTTTCTGCATTGGAGACAGCCAACAGTATGCTGAATCCCTTGACACCATGAGCCAAATTAATCCTCTCCTTTAAATTGCGGGTGTTAGCTATTGTGTCTCAGTAGCAACAAAACTAATATAAGTGATGTTTCTAGTTTTGTTCTTTTTTGTGAATATTTGTCTAGTTGTGGTCTTTTGTTGTCCTATATAAATTTTATAACTGTTTTCTCTGTTTCTGTAAAAAATTTCATTGGTTTTTCTTTCTGTGCTGGGGATCTGTGCTTAGCCTCATTCTTGTTAGGAAGGCACTCCACCACTCAGTCACCTCCCCAGCCTTTCTATTTCCCTGGCTAGGACTTTTCGTAATATGTTATATAAAGAAACAAGAGTGAGCATGTTTGCTTTCTTCCTGATCTGAGAGGAAAAACTTTGCTTTTGTTGCTGAATATGAAGTTAGCTGTAGATTTTTCAGATATGGTCTTTATTATGGTGTAGTTTTCTTCTATTACTAATTTGTTGAGAGTTTTTATCATGAAAAGGTGTTGAATATTGTGAAATACTTTTTCACAATCTGTTGAGATGTCCATATGTTTTTCAGCCTTTATCCTGTTAATGTGTATACCACATTAATTGACTTTCCTATATTGACCCAAATATCCTTGCATCCCAGGGATGAATCCCACTCAATTGTGATACAGATGGTACTTTCAATGTACCATTGAATTTAACCTGTCTTATATTGCATATTTTTATGCATATATTCATCAGATATTTTTTCTCGTGTCTTTGGCTGTAGTATTAGGCTAAAATTGAAGTCATAAAATAAACTTGAAATGTTTTTCCTCTCTGGCACAGTTTTTTGAGTTTGAGGAATGACATTAATTATTCTCAAAATGTTTGATGGAACCTACCAGTGAAGTCATCTGCTTTAGGGCTCTTCTTTCTTGATAGGGTTTTTGATTCAACTTTAATACTAGTTACAGTCATGTTTAGACTTTTGCCCCTTCACAGTTCAGTCTTGGCTGAATCATGTTTCTAGAAATTTACCCATTTCTTCTACTTTATCCCATTTGTTGACATAAGTATTAGTCTTGGTGAGTCACTTTGACATTAATCTTTAATGTCACTACTTTTTAATCCCTCATCAAAGCTAATGTAATCATATTCCTCTTTTCTTTAATACTTTTTTTGGTTCATTAATTGGAATAAAATAATCTGTATCACTTTTAACACTGTAAGCAAAAGTGTATTTTGAATAAAGCCCGACCCATGGAAGTAAAATTGCATGTTGGTAGAAGATATGTGACAGCACATTTTGTGGTTGTTGAGTGAGAAAGATATTTAAACAGACTGAGGATTCATATTTAATAAAGCATATCATGTTCAAAGTTTGCAGATGGAAGAAAGATTGGGAGAAGAGATTTGCAATATCTAAAATTGACAGTGGAATATTTTCTAGAATATACAATGAATTCCTACAAATTTCAAGAACACCTTAGAATCACTGGAAAGAGAAACAGGCAAAAAATATCAAAAGGAAGTTTATAGGAAAGGAAACCTGAAAGTTCAACAAGTATCAGAAAATTAATAATCAGAGACATGTAATTAAAAAATAACTTACCACTCTCCTATCATGAGACAAGAAAAACCCTGAATGTTGGGGGTCAAGTTTTGCTGATCATGAAGGAATCAAATACAGTATGCCAAGTGAGTAGAGGTATATTAATAGGTGTTATTCAGTAGGGTTGGCAAGAAATATTGGTTAAGTTATATATTTACCCTGTTTTCTGCCGCCATGAACTGTTGCCCTCTGCCATGTGCCACATGCCTTGGAGCCAACTCAGTATGAACTGAAACTTCCACAAATTGTGAGCTAAATAAACCTTTCCCTCTTTATTTTGGGTGTTGGATATTTTGTCCTGGCAATGAGAGAACAGTAACCAAGACAATCTCCTTCTGTAATACTTTGTCAAATGCAGTCAACAGAACTAACCCTTGCAATTAATATTTTGGAGTCTTTGATTCTAACAGGTGCATGAGCTGCCTATTATTTTCTTTCTGGGTAACATCTTGTCATACATTTTGCCACTATGTCATATTAACTTGCATGTTTACACCTCGGGTAAAGGGATTTTATCATCCTACTCTTAAATTAATGCCATATCTTCTTTATTTTTTCAGTCCCCCAGGTCTGGTACTAAAACTATATTAATTAGGATAGACTAGACTATGCTACTGTTATCAATAATCCCCAAATTTTAGTAGCATGTGTTGGTTTGGGGTTTTGCAAGGGGAACAATATAATACAGGACACATTTTTATAAGATTATTTATAATAGTCACCCAAAGAATCATATATAAGAGAGTGCAGGAAATCTGTCCAAACACTAAAGACCCAATAATCCTGCTGAAGGCCTGGATCCCACGATAATGTTCTGCATGAGTTCAGCTGAAGACCCAGAGCTTATAACAATGCCTCCCCCAAGTCCAACTAGAGGACTAGAGCCCATAACAATGTCTCATGCAGGCCTGTTTCATGGATCTGTGCTGGAAGGCCCAAAGGTCAGTGGTGGAAACTAGAAAATCTGTGCCAGCGGGATGAAGGATCTGTGCTAGCAGGCTGAGGGATCTACTCTGGAGCCAGGAAGCGATGTGCAAAATAAGAACCAGAGCTCTCCTGAAAATTATCACAGCCATCCTCAGCAACAGTGAGGTCCCAATGCTGATGATCAGGACAGCCGAGTTCTCATCAGGAAAGCCAATGTGACAAGCTTTTCCTTGTCACTTGGAAGATGGTCCAAGCACCATCTTCCCTTCCAGACCCAGGAATTGATGTTCAGAGTGAGGATCAGAGCTTCCCCAAAGTGAACTGAAGCCATTCTCAGTGACAGCAAGGTTCTGAGCTCCTTGGACGATGAAAATAGCCACGTTCATCAGGAAAGCCAGCATGACAAGCTCCTCTAAGAAAACCAACAGCTCCTATAGCTTCTCTCCACTACCAACAGGCTCCCAACAGCTTTTACCAGCTCCCAACAGCCTAGCCTTCTTCTTCTCCAGTTCTGCCTTTTATGCTGCTGGCAACAATCCTCAAGTGGGCCTCCCACACCCAGCACCATGCTTACTCAGTTCAGCAGGGTGTTGTAAGTTGACCACCAGTTGTCAATCTGCCACAGAGAACTAGGGAGTGCAGAATAGAAATAAAGGTAAAGATAAACTAAAAGAAGAGAGACCTTTTATAGACAATTATGATGTTCTGGCATGAGAAAAGAGTATAATTAAATTAACTTGGGTTATACAATCTAAAATTTAAAAATTGTTGTTATTGTAAATGTTCAGAGTATATTCTTATTGCTCAACAAGTTCTTGATTGACCTAGTCTTTAGGATGAGTGACATCTTTTTGTTAGTCCGAGGAAAAAGAAAATATTACCAAAGTAGTGGTATAGACCATGCTAAAAATGGAAATAATAAAAGTGGAATTAGAATGAAAATAATTTAAATTCTGCTTTAGTAATAAAACTTTTAGAATGTAAAGGTTTGTTAAAAAAGGACTCTAGAGGAAAAACTCTGGAAAAGCATTGACAAGTTTTGAATGCTGACTCACAGGTACACACATGAAGTAACCCATAGGTCATAAGAACTGAGTTGCTTGCCACAAAGTAAGTAGTTCAAGTAAGATTTCCGTGACAAAAATAATTTACAGTTCAATGAACTGACAGGTTATGATAGCACACACTTAATAAATGCAGTTCCCTAGAAAAAAAGTTCATAGTATTGGAATTAGAGTCCAAACAATCCGTGGTACTATTAAATCAAATCTTTCAATAGTATAGGAAAGCTCTTTGCCATTATTAATAAACATTCCTGGATAGAAGTTCAATCTTAAACTGACAAGATACAGAAAAAGTCTACATTTACCTTAAACTTTATGGTAAGTCAAATGTAAATGTTCACCAAGCTTTCCTTCAACTAACAAGATACCAAGTCTGGTTGAATACTTTGTCTTCTCCACGCTGTCTTCCGACAGCCTTCTATTTCCTTGCAAAGGTCCTCATGCACCTGCTAATTAGGTTTTGCGGTTGTTGGCTTCAGTTGTATTTTCCAGTCAAGGCGGAATGGGGCACTTCTGCAGAAGTGTTATCAGCAAGCTGCGATTTCTCTGGTGGGCTCGTGATCAGACATTTAATATGACTGCGACCCATGATCCTGGAATTTTACATCTCAGTCTGAAGGGGTCTGGGGAAGTAGGTTATTACATCAAGTCTAAATGGTTTGAGGTTGAAGATTCTCTTCCTTTTTAACTGTGTTTACCAAATGGAATACAGATGTGTGTAAGTGCCATATACATGTTGAAATCAATTCTCCTGTTCTCATGGAACCCACTAATACTATAAAAAAGAATTCAATAATGGTAAGTGAACAATGTTAGAGATTATTGCCCAGAGCCACACCTTACATTTGGCATGTTTCTTGTGCATATTGCTGGTGTCTAAGATATTCTATAGGCACAGTGATGCTTTCTTCTGGACTCCATAGTCCAAGTTCAGAGCACACAATTTTATTTTCACTATGTAACCAAAATTTTATGAATTCTATCTCTATCTACTCCAAATTGGTGAGCAAATAGGTACTCACTAAGTGATCCACTTTGGTGAGCAGATAGGTACTCATCAGGGGAAGATACGAGACACTAATAGGCCCATGATATCAATCTCTGAGTTTAGGAGAGCAAATTTTGAAATTGCTCACCATAGAATGATTTTGATGGGATAATATTTTATGGACCTCTATTGGAGTTGCAAAGAAATATCACTGGATAGAGGGTCTTATTACATAGTTTTCCTGTTAAAGTTTGGATTTTTAAAAGCACAGCTTGCTTCAAGTGGGTGGGATAGATGTTTAAATGGAAATATGCAGGCATACAGCAACAATGACAACTCCTGTTTTCAACGTGGAACCTCTGAGGAAGATGTTTTCGAACTTTAATCCAAGATGGTGAAAGCACTCACCTGAGTTCTAAAGCCACGAGTGATTTCTGTTTCCTCTAGAGTCTGTTCCCTGGGATACCTGCGCCACTGGGTGGGTAGAGTTGCGGAAAGGCATGTGAACTCTGGGCCCAGCATCGCCCTCCCTCTGCTTGTGTATGAAAGTGATGTTTACATTTTTGTTTTGGGGGATGCTTTGCCTCTTTCTCTCTCTCTCTGTGTGTAAGTCCTGGACACAGATAAAGCAGCTGACTACCTCTATATAATACCTGAGCTGTCACTGAAGGCTTCCTTTACTTGACTATCTGAAGCTTCCCTCTCCTGGCTCTGTCATTTCCGCCAGGTATGTGTGCTTTTAATGAAGTTATGTGCTGGCAGAGCCTCTGTCAACAGGCAAATATTTGAGGGTAGTTAATATATTAAATAATTAGCCATGTATCTTGGTCCTCAGTTTACGTGATTTTCCAGAAACAATGAGGTGATCATTTGAGAGAGAAAACTAGAATAGTAAGGCTGTGGGTGAGGTGGGCAAGGAGGAATAAGGAAAGTTTCCAAGTCCAGAAACAGGTTGTGGAGGATGCTTCTCTGAGTATCACAGAAAGGGAACTTGGACAACTAAGGCTCATCAGAAGGCTTGGTTGGGCACAGAAAGCAGGAGAGAAAGGAAATACATCTCCCAAATGCTAAAAATCAACTTTGTTAATGTCATGAATTTTCTTAAATTTGCTTCCATTTCTTTTTCATGTAAAGGGGCTTAGGTTGGTGTGTATATATTTTGAGTGCAAGAGGTTATGGACATGTGTATTTAATTGAGCACTTTTTGTGACTGGACATTTATTTTCTTAGAAAGATAGCCTCCTGATTGGTATGCCTCGGTATGTACCTACATGTAAAACTTGAGATATGCAAACAGCGCTCTTTTGTATTCCAGAGGAAAAAGAGGTTTCTATGTGTTTGTTATCTTGTGTCCTTGTACAAGGCTGTCCGAAGAGAGGAAGCCTCAGGGTTCATTCTTACACAATGTAAGAAGTATTTCAACATGAAGTAATCCATCTTGAGTAAATGAAAGGAAAGAAAACAGAGCTGGTGAAACAATGTAAATAAAGGCGTAACGTTTAGCAAAACGACCACGGGTGCTTAGTTAGGTAGAAGGCTAAGCTACTGCAATAATATACTGAGCTACTAGGATAATAGATCTATTTACCTAAACAGGGCAGCATCAATTTGTCAAGGCATTGATTTTTAAAAATTCTTTCCTTCCAAAGGAAGCAATTCCACTTCTTCACGGCAGGTGGCAGCATTGCCGGCCACAATCCCTTCTCAGCAGCCATGGTTGGCTGAGTTTTTGTGATGAATGCACCCGGGCAGAAATGCTTGTTTGCATTACAAGAGACTGTAGCTTTTTAGAATTTCATTAAGAAAAGAAAGGCCACTCTTATTGCTATTACAATCACTTTACATTTCCCATATGTCTCAGGAGCAGGAAAGTACCGTAGCAGTGTTAAAAGTGCCTGGGTGGCTATTTCGAAAACAGAAGGTGGAATTTGTTAAATTCTTTCCCACAGTGAAAATAAATCTACTGCTTTTAATTATGTTTACAGAAAACTAGTGGCAAATCTTGATGAGGTTATACTCTAGATGTATGCAGTGTGTTGGGTATAACGATAGCGTAGTTTTCAGGAGGATAAATTATTATTTGGTGTATTTTATTTTCTTGGTTCTGCTCATCTGTTGAATAACGCCTTCTGAAATAACTAATAGCTGATAAGTTCCCACCACATTCTGAGTTTTGTGCAGCACATATAAGTTCCTAGACTGCAAACTCCTTGAAAGCAGCCATCATTTCCCAATTATGATATTGCCCCATTACTGAAAGAAAACATGTAAAAATAACGACACATATTGAGTGCTTACCATGTGCCGGCTACTTTTCAAATACCTGATGTGCATTTACACATGTAGTTCTCATCACAATGCTCTTAAGAATGTACTATTACTACCACCGTTTCATAGATGAAGAAACTGAGGCATGGAGAGTTTAAATAACTTCTATAAAATTTTCACCCTGTGTGTGGTGGCACACCAGTAATCCTTGCACTACTGAGGCCGAGGCAGGAGGATGGCAAATTGGAGGCCAGCCTGGGCTACACAGGGAGTTGAAGGCTGGTCTGGACTGCCTAATGAGATACTAACTTGATGAGCCAAAACAAAAAACAGAATAAAACAACCTCCCACTCCAGAGGGCTCACCCAGCTGTAACAGTGCAAGGTCAGAGACCAGAGGTGACCCAGCCTCGGTTGGACTGAAGCGCCTCTGGCTGCCACACAGGCCCATGTCGTGGCTTGGAGTCTGGCTGAGGTTCTGCAGCGTCGCCTGGCTTGTGCTGGGTCCTCACGGGTCAGGCCACACATCCGAGGGCTGTGCGTTGTGTGATGTCCAGGATGCCCCCGCCTGGGAGCCCAAGGCCCTCTCCGGACTCTTCTGGACTTCCAGGCCCTGCCTGTGCACCCTGAGATGCTGAGACACTGTGCCAGTGTTCCTGGGCCTGGAAGTCCTGCTGAATGACACCCAGGCGGAAGCTGTGCCCCCTGAGCTCTGGCAGGAGCATGGAGCCTCTTACCGCATGGCCCTATGCAGGGGAAACCAGCTGGGGGCTGCAGAGGTGGCCGACTGGCTGGGTGCGCTTTGGTGGTGAGCGGCTCAGGCAGGCACCACCCACCTGTCCCCACTCCTCAGGGCCTAGCTGCTGCCACTCAGAGAAGGACACATCCAGTGAGCTCCATCCCAGACCACTGCTGCGGCTTGTCCAGAGCGCTCTACCCATCCCTGCCCCCAGCCCTAGAGAACCAGTTGCTGACGCCATCTGCACCTGACCTTCAGACACTTTCCCTAGCAGTGAGCTCCATGCACCTAGCCTGTTCCCAGACCCAGCCTTTGCCCATATGCTTCTCCCCAGCTTACAGGGATGGGTCCTCTGTCTGCCCAGGCCCATTCTTGGAGATGGTGATGCTTGTTACCTCTCCCTCATCTTAAGTCACTATTCCTGTGGCTGGGACAAAAATGCCAGACACCAGCATTTAAGGAGAAGGTTTCTTTTGGCCCATGTTTTTAGTCCAGAGTTGGCCAACTTCAAGGCAGGAAAGCATGGTGGATAGGACTTCATGGCAGCTGGGAAGCAGGGAGTGAAGGAGCGGGTCTGGGAGGGAGATCCACCCTTCCAGCTCACGCTACAGTGAGCAGCCTCACCTGACCAAGCCCCACCTCCCAGCAGCAAGTCAGCGGCAGTGTACGTGGTTCATCACCTTCCAAAGCCCTGCCTGTGAGCTATGCGCTCTTGGGAGACACCTAGGTCCTAACCACGCTGTCCCACTCACCGTACCCTGTCTGCTTAGCTCCCTGCCCAATAAGCTCTGCCCTCTGCTGCTCTGCACAGTCTGCCTTGGTGATGTCAAGGGAGGTCTGGAAACACATTCCTGCGCCCTGTGCAGTTGTGAGAATGATCTCTGGAGTCACAGCTGTGATCATTCCCATCAGTGGCTCTGTTCTACCTTCAGGCTAAGATCAAAATGCAGCGCAATGACGGTCCTCCGGCTTCTGGTCTTCCCTTCTCCCTTTGAGGATCCTGTAATCCAGCTTTAGTAGTTGGTTACCGATTGCTGGGTAGGAAAAAAACAATAAGAAAGAAACTTGTCCAAGAAAGCAAGCAAATAATACCTTGTCATTATGTAGTAAATTTAGTTTAAAAATTTTATTTGAGACTCTTAGCACTTTAAGATCATATTTGTGGAACCAGCAAGCAAGGTAGCATATTTGTTTATATTTTTTATGTTCCTAACAAATTAACTCATTCATATATATACATATATATAGATATATCTCTATATATCTATATAGAGATATATCTATATCTCCATTGAAATTCCAAAGCTTCTAAGGAGAGTTACTGATAAGCAATTTTCAAATGGAGCAGAAACATATCAATATAGGCAAAATGTGCTAATTTGTTAACACCCTCTAGTTCTTAAAATTTTGCCATAAACGTGGCACAGTAGGAAGCATCTTAGACTTGGAAGCCCAGTATTTGGGTTGAAACAGTAGCTGTGATATGCGGTCTCACATTAGTCACTCCACATGTCTGAGCCATCTCGTCCTTATCTCTAATGAGAGTGATGATCCTTGTGTGTCTCCTAAAACTGTTGAATGAACTGAAGGCAACGGGTCACCTAGGAACATTAATGACTTTAATTACAAAATTGTGATCAATATTTTTAATGCTTTACAGTGGTGCAGGAAATTATATAAAAAAATTTATGCTTCGCATCAGTATGGAGCAGACTGTTTTCCCTTGTGAAATTCTACAAAGCAGGCAGGAATTCTTATGTTATGGTTTCTGTCTATGTGTCCCCCCAAAGCCTCCTGCGGCCCTGGGGCAGGCTATTAGAGTTTGAATGTGGGTGTGAGAGCTGCACCCACCCGGGAGTGGATAGTTTGCATATGTAAGGGAGAGGAAAAGGGTGCTTGAGAGGATTCTTCCCCCATTCCGCCCTAGTGTGTGCTTGCAGCTTAGCTGGGTGCTGCCGTCCTGAGCTGCAGCTCTCTGCCACGTGCCACTGTGCCTTATAATCTGCCAAGCATGGATTGAAACCTCCATGAACTGTAAGCAAAATAAACCTTTCCTTCCTTAATTTTGGGTGTCAGGTATTTTGTCCCAGCAGCGAGAAAAAAGTAACCAAGACATTTTATTTAGTGTTTTGTTTTAAACTGGGGGTCAAAGCCAGGACTTATACATGCTAGGCAAGTGCTCTCTGTCTGGGTCTGTAAACTATGGCTCCTCTGAGAATTTTCAGTCAGTACAGATGGACCACAGAGAAGAAGGGGGAGGTTGCTGAGGTTTTTATGAGGTTTTCACAGACTAGAAATATCTGTAACTCTGCCAGTCCCCCCAATTTCTTTGTGAAGATGGGAGCAGCATGTGGTATTTCCATTTCCTCTGCTTAAAGCCATCACCGGACTGTCATTTCAGCAACATCTTAACAAATGAAAATCCTCCTCTGAGTCAATAGTAATTATAGGAATTTATCACAATTGCCAATCAAGGTGTTCTGAAGAGACTCATCTTTCTTGTTAAATTAGCTTTCACTGCACACAAACACCGAGTTATCTTTAGGAAATCAATTGCAGGGAAATTACAGCTTTCATGGAGTGATATCACCTTGCCAACCATCTTGTTATACATAATTCCTCTACCAAGAAACTCGGCTGGGCTCACATGACTTTTTCGAGATTGTATTTCAATGAAGTAAACGTGGAAGAGTCAACTTCTGAAAGCCAAGAAGGAAGCAGAGGTGGGGACCTTGGACAAGTCTTAAGACACCTACAGCCAATTAGACCATCACCCCTGGAAGAGGTCAGTAGGCTGGGGTTTGTCATTTCAAAGACTTTGATCCAATGGATTTGAGGGTAGAAAGTCACTGGCAGTAGATGCTTCTTGCTATTATTTCCATTCTTACACTAGGAGAAATTATATTTGGAGGATACTTTGCATAATACTGAGATCTTTAAAGGAGCAGTAACAGGTTTTTTTTTTTTTTAAATTCTTGGTGGTACAGACTGATCAGGGGTCATTCACTGCAGCAGTTGGAGAAAGTCTATCTTAGCATGTAATCTGTGCTGCAGGTTCCTACATCAAATGTATGGCTCATTGATGCTATAACAAGATGGTAATTAATATGCAATTAACCCAGAATTACTGAAGAGCTGCCATGTGGTTTTTAAGAGAACTAGACTTAGCAAGTTTTATACTTATTAGCTGTACTCAGTGCAGGCTTTCCTCCTGAAATATTTGCGAATGTGCTAGGTGAAGCCAGCTGTCGGGAACACCACACAGAACCCCAGACTTTGCTTTAGCCTGACCTGCCTGTGCAAGGTCTGTGTGTGAAGAAGGGTGTCGGGAGGTTGTGGGAACTGGCAGCAGGGCCTCTTTCAAGCTCTATGTCCAGTATGGTATCAAGCACTTCTTCTTTAGTTTATCTTATTTGGTCCTCATCTCAGCCTTCTAGAATCAGATTATTATTGTTTCCATTTTCCAGATCAGGAATCTGGAACAGTTGCTGGAGGTCAGAAAGCTTGGCGTTGGCCAAGGAGGATCCGACCCCAGACAGCGGACTCCTGAACTAGTGTCTCATGCCTCTTTCCCCACTGCATTCTCTGACAAAGGCCCCTGAGGGTTCTGCATGAATAGTCAGCACACAAAAGCACCACAAAACCCTCATGATAGCAATCCACTGGGCGTTGCTTTTTATGAGACTGTCAGGAATGCTATCTCCATAAGGAAGCTTGGGCTTCTATTTGGCAGGAGGCTGAAGGCAAGTTCCAGGGATGGACAAGTTACGCAGGGTGCGTTCCATTTCTACTTTTGCGATGAATGATTTGTGTGATTATGAGCTGTCATCACCACAGACTACAGACTATTGTTATAAGGACAGCTAACCTAAGTGGCTCCTAAACAACAGAAACTTATTTGTCACAGTTCTTGAGAGCTGGGGAGCCAGGTGCCAACATATTTGGGTTCTCTGGGGGCCCTCTTCCCACTGTATCCTCACATGTCAGAAAGGCAGATCTCTGGTCTCTACAGCCCACTTCTGAGGGGCCTACCCTCCTGACCTAACCACCTGCCAAAGGCCCAGCTTCCTAATACCCTCACATGGGTCCGAGGCTCCAACATACGGATGGGGGAGGGCACAAATATTCAGGCTATAGCAGCCGCATAACATCTCTAGCCTCCACTGCTTAGTTTTCCTTTAAAGAGATAAAACTGTGTCAGGTGAAGGCTATGATCCCTTCCTGAGACCGGATTTATAATTTTGTGGGGTTAATCATTTTAGACACATCCTTGAGTTATCTATTCTACAGTTGCAAGGCCCTAAAGCCTAGCGTTAAAGTTGTGAACTCAGGCCGACAGCCTGGTTGGGACTCATGCTGACATTTTAAAAAAGGGTCACTCAGGGCAGAAGAAGGTGCTGGGAGAGGAAGCTGGGCTCGGAGAACCGTGCAGCACCAGCACTGGGGAGGAGGAGCGGCCGGCTTTTGTCAAGGGTCAGAAACAGTGGAAATCATGAGGAAGAGCTGTTGTATAGCTCACTGAAGGAAAGAGCCATTGACAGTGGAGCCTAAAAGGGAGATCTGGTCTGAAGGCTAGATGAAGCTGAGGAAAGTGTGTTAATATCTATGGGTCTTTTGTAAGAAAACAAAATACTCAGCCTTCCTACCTGGACATTTGATGTGCAGTTCAGAGGCAAGTTTCTGTGATGTTCGGATACAGGACTGGCAGGCAGATACAGGAGGGCTGTCTGCGCTCAGGTAAAGACACTCCCAGCTCTTACAGCATTTGATTTGAATTAGAACAAGAGGCTGCTTGGAGCAGGCTCAGCCCCTTGGCAATGTGTTGGTGGAGAAAGCCTTGTGTCTGGGCCCGGTGCTGGACTGCAGCTCCCCTGTCCCCGGCCAGGCACCCTGGCACACACACAGTCTGCACAAACTCGTTCAATGCTTCCACTTTGGGAACAGGGCAGTGATGCTGCAGAACCAAAGGCTTTGGCTGAAGGGAATAGGCCATGTAGCTACAGGGTTAAGTTTCTCATCTGTGGCCTTCTGGCTTCACAGTGAAATTGAGATATCTTTCTGATTCTGTTTCCCTTGTTTATAAGCTGAAGCTTCTGATGTATGTCAGGGGCGCTAATATGTGTTGGTTCTATGGGTTGATAGACTGGAGAGACAGGGCGAGGGCATAAAATCAACCTGTCATTCCTAGTTTCTCTCCTTGATCTAGTTATGAGCGTAGCAGCTGAAATAGTTTATGGCCCAGCCCTGTCTGGAGAGGCTAACAGGGAAGCCTTGAATGGAGAAATAATGCCCTTGTGCTAATTCAGTGAGTCCAAGGAAATCAAAAGGAAGGTTGCCAGTACCTGGGAGTCAGTACCTTGTCTTTCAGAATGGCAAGGGCAGGGCCTTGGAAGCTCCGGCCTTTGAATCAGAGCCCAAGGCCAAACACAATTTCCTGACTCTTCTCGTGCCCTCAGTGTCCCCCTGAGCCCAGAGCCACAAATCTATAGAAGGCAGCAGTTTTTTACCCTGAAGGGGCCTTGGAGCACCCTCCAGTTGTTCTAGGCAAACCTCTGTCATTGCTGGAAGCAAATGCTGCCCTGTAGACCCCCAGGGCCTCAGGGTACAGGCCTTAAAGCACCTTAGAAGCTGGTGGGAAGCAGGGGTTGTGGGTAAGTATTCAGCCAAGAAGCTGTGAGATAAACATAAGAAGGGCTGAGAATACTTTTCATGTTGTTTTTATTTGTTATATTAAAAATAAGAGAACAAGACAAAATGAAATAAAAAAGAAAAATGAGACCCACAGCTGCCCATCTCTACGCAGCAGCTAGTTTCACTTTTGCATAATGACTTTCTGTCTTTGTTCTTGTATCTGTATATTTACATAGCTATAAATCACAGGTACAACTTACAATGTATTAAGTGAGGGAGGCAGAATGCTAAATGCCTCCCCATCTTTCTTCTCCATATCTTCTTGCTTCTCAATTTTAATGGCTAGATAATATTCATCTACTGAAATAATTCGAAACCTTGCTCTTGCACCTTTGTATCTTGTCTGCCCTTAGATTTTTCATAACTTCATTGTGAGTGGGATGGGAAGGACAGAAGCTTATCGTGTCTAGACTTCATGAAGTATCCTGGGTTGGATAATACTGATATAAATACAAGGGTCTTGCCTGCCATAATCCCACTTTATATCACTGGTTATGAGTACATTTTGTTTATTTGTTGATTGATTGATTGTAGAGCTGGAGATCAAACCCAGGGCCTCACACATGCTGGGCCATTGCTCTACTGTTGACCTCAGAGCCTGACACCATAATAAGTAAATTTTTATTGGTGAATCCTCTTGTAGAGGATTTAGAAAGCTTTTTCAGGATTTCCTGAGGTCCTTACCACTACTATGGTAGAAATGTTGTCGTTTTCACAGATGAGGAAAGAGAGCCACACAGAAGTAAGCAGCAGCTCCAGCACTTCAAGTCAGATTTTTGGCTCTGCATTTAGTGAACTCTTACTCTTCATAGTCCAGTTCAAAAATCATGGCTTCTTGGTCATGTTTATTATTAGTTCCCTTCTAAATTCCATTTTTTTTTTTAATTTGGCCAACTTAAATTATAATAAATCTTTAATTTGTTAAAATTGTTACTATTAAGTTTGTTACTATAAATAGATTAATCTGAACTTTTTGGAAGTCAGTTAACAGAGATCTCTTGTAACAAGAATCAGGAGTAAAACATTTTACACTGGTAAAAGCAAAGACAGTTTATAAGATGGGCCCTAGAACAAATAGGTCTTTGTGACATTTTGAATTTTCTGTCCAGTCACTTATGTAAATTTCTTTACTGCAGTGCTGGCTAGGCTCTGTTAAATCACTCTGAAAATATGTATCTCTAGTACACTGAAGAAACTTACTGATTAAAGTCTGCACCCATTGTCTCTCATTAGAAGTCAACGACTTAAGCATAACATCATAATATCACATCTCCTCACTCTAGTATATAGGTCTGAGCAAGTCCCACAAAGACCTCAATGTACTTATCAGGATCACCTGAAAACTCTCCCAGTCGTTGCTTGATCTGTTTTAGGTTACCGATAGAAAAGGGGCACATGATCATGACTAGTTCTAATTTTTTTTTGGAGACAGGGTCTTGCTATAAA